>NW_009933130.1:0-38339 GCF_000696875.1 Nestor notabilis | reverse complement strand
AGAGCGTGCCCGGAGGCCAGCATCCACGCCAAGGTATAAATAGCTTCATTGCACAGGGGCCAGGCAGCTTCCTCAGCCTGGCAGCCAGATCCCAGCAGGCACTTGCATACACTTGGGGATGGAACATCTTGGGATTGGAACAGCTAGGACACAGACACAAGGGATCCCTGCTGGCTTGCCTCTCCCACTGCTTCACCCATGGAACATGTAGGACAAGCTGGTTTGTTTTCTACCCACTTTTCCTTCAGGAACTTTTAAAGCACAGGAGGGCCACAGAAATGCTCAGAGGGATGGAGCACCTCTCCTGTGAGGAAAGGCTGAGAGAGCTGGGCTTATTCAGTCTGGAGAAGAGAAGACTCTGGGGAGACCTTATTGTGGCCTTTCTGTACGTAAAGTGGCATATAAGAAAGATGGGGAGAGACTTCTTAGCAGGGCTTGTTGCAGTAGGGCGAAGGGTGGTGGTTTAAATTAAAAGAGGGAGATTCAGGATAGATGTGAAGAAAACTGGGGGAGATACTACTGCTAACAGACATGTCAGGTTTTCAGTTGAGATGTTTTTCTGGAGACATTCAAGGCCAGGCTGGATGTGGTTCTGAGCAACATGATCTAGTTGAAGTTGTTTCTGCTCATTGCAGGGGTTTGGACTAGATAAGCTTTAAGGTACCTTCCAACCCAAACTGTTCCATGTTTCTGTGAGTAAGAGGTTTTAGAGCAGGGAAGGCATACGACACAATTAAATTGCATCTGAGAAAGGCCAGTCTTGGAGGGTGATTGAGCGACAAGAGCCATGCAGTGCTGTTTTCCAGGGGAACCTTGGCACTGCAGGCTCAGGCAAGCCAGAGGACATCCTGCCTTTTATTTCAGATTCACCCTGTTCCAAGTGCATCCCTGACAAGCATTTCATAACTTGAGATATTTTCCTAAAGAAAATCCTCAGGCAGTCCCAAAAGATCCATAGCATTTCCTGCACGTGCTCCTGCCTTAGAGTGGTGAAGGCCTGGGTAGGCAGCCAGGCCATGAGTCAGGAGAGAGAATGGAGTTTTCAATGCACTATTTCCTGCAGCGTAGGCATCGGGCTGGGTTAACAATGTGAGATGTGGGGCATCTGAGCAGTGTGTAATGAGAAAAGGAAACAGCTCAGCACAAGAACTGGGGTGGATGAAGCAAACAGGGCTTAGAGTAACCAGAGAAAATGAGAAAAAGGAAATAGAAAGGGATTTAAGAAAGAAATGACTGCAGGAGCTACAAAGTAACGCCAAAAAGGTGCTTTCCGATAAGAGGAAGACTTGCTGGGAAAGCAGGATGAGGGTGGAAAGGGGCTGCTTTCAGCACACAAAAAGAGGCAGGAAAATGTCCCCCCCCGAACCAAACAGGGGTGCTCACCTGGTTTAGCAGATCACAGGCCCCTTGGGATGGAAGTCACACCTTGAGAGGGTGTCACCATCATTACTAATACCATGGGACTATCAGAGCTGCCCAGAAAATGCATGTTTTCTGTAAGTGTAAGTTTGCTGAACTATTGAAATAGTATCAAACTCCTTGCCTCTAGCATTTGTTTTAGGAAGAGGAGTCAGAAAATCACATTTACTAGAAAAATGAAATAATTCCTTCTCATGAGTATTGGTGGGGAACTGACTACGGAGCCTGCTCAGCACCAGTGTCATCGCCTATTCACGACACCAAGAGTCAGCTCCTTTATCTGACTACTCACAGTCTCAGCTTGGAAGATCCAAGATGATTCAGTGGTTTAGTAACGCGTTTGTCAAGTAGAATTGAAAAAAAACTACCAGCATTTTTGGGCAATATTCTTCTAACAAGAATCTGTGTAATTGAAATGGTTGTTCAATGTGATACATTCACCTAACCACAGAGGACCACGCTCCTCTGATGTTTCTGCTTCCATTTGGTATTTGATCTGAACTCAGTGATTCTGACACATGGGGCAGAGGCAGCTCAAAGAGAACAAAAACGAGCAATGAGCCATTTTGTACAAAAAGATATGTCTAATGCAGTCATCCAGCTTTGCTAAGTCTGTCTCACAGGGGGACAAAGCAGCATACAAATGTGTAGGAGAGAGGAATTACAAAGAATGTTGTTGGGGAGTTTCCTGCCTGGGGAGGAATGGAAAGAGAGAGGACTTGGGTATTCAGGATGAATCTTAGGAAAAGCACTGAGATAACAAACCCTTTAGCATAAAAGAATTTAGTCACAGAAGGAAAAGAAAAGAACAAGAGGTTTGAAGAAATCAGTGTATCAGTTACTTGGAACAGAAAACTAGATGGGACAATCTAGTTTTCAAGTCCTGGAACTGAATAAGATGGGTGATTCCTGGTCTCACATCTGTGTCCCTGCGAATCCAGCTGGCATGAAAATCCAAATATATCCAGCCTCTTAACATGTCAAAGCTGGTGCTTGCTCCGGTGCTGGGCCAGTGCTGGGATTTGTGAAAGCTCCTGAACTGGGTTGCTGTTCTGCCTAGCACAGATCCCACCCTGAGCGCAGCTTATAATGGCAAAGAGCTGTGAACAAAACCCAAAGTGAAGATCTTACCTTTAACAAACACATAAATCTTGGCCATGAGATCCTCGTCAGTGGGGGAGTCATCGTGGATGCAGGTGAGGTACCCGGTGTCGTTGGCTGTGACTCTCCTGATGACAAGCATGCTGCAGCTTTGCCTCGTGCTGTTGCGGCAACTGCTTATGTGCACCCGAGGGTCTTCCTTCTGGTCCCCCCTCAGCAGCCAGCTGACGGAAGGTGCTCCCCTGTAACACAACACACCAGAGTTAAAGGTGGAGTCATGACTTCAGGCAACACTTGGGCCCTTACCGGTGTTCCCGGTGTTCATACTCTTGTCATTTGCTCATGGAGGTTGCTGGGTGTTTGCATTACTACCCATCAGAAATGAAGGTGGATCACCTTCATTTGCCCAGAGCAGGGGAGATTCCTGAAATAATCTATGGGAATCGCAGCAAGCTCAGTCCTGGAGGACAACTTCACTTTTCAGACTTCCTGAGCACGAGTTTGTTTTTACAAGACTCTATTTTAGCCACTTCAAACATTAGAAAGCACCAGATAAAATTATATGTTTCTTCCAAGTTGAGGACTTTGCATATTTTAACAGCTAAATTAACTTGTATTTTCCTATTCTAAGGCTGCATGGAGAGAGGAGAACATTTATGTAACTTCACATCACCTTTCCTGCTTAATCAGCAGTGTCTCAGTGTTGATTTCTGTGGAGGGGCTGGAACTAATCACGTTACAGGTCTTGGAATATCTGCTCAAGACACATTTTTTCCCCCATTTACCTTGTCACAGCAGTCAGAACATCAAGCAGGGCAGATGAGGCACCACCTCACCCACCTGACCTCTCCTTGTCTTATCTGTGATCACAGCAAATGTCAAATACAGTTCTGCATAGTTCTCCAACAAAAAACAAGGTCTTTTTATAACCTGTTGCAGGACTTGGAGGGAGCTTTCAGCTGGTCTAAGTTAGCTTGGTATCTGGCTCTGGTTGCACAAGAAACATGAAGCCACACACACCATGGCAGCAGGAGCTCCTAGAGCTCTCTTCTGCTTGGGCTGCACTTTGAGGGCTCTGGTGATGCACTAGTACATGTGTATGAGGTGAAGATGATGGTCTTTTGTTAGCAGACTGGCTTTTGGTGGTCAGTGTGGGAACTGGTGGGGTGTCCATGGGGAGGAAGTTAGCATTAGGAGGCAAGTCTGTCTGACAGCAGAGAGAAGCCACTCTTCAGAAGGGCAGGGGCTTGACTCACCCCTTCTCACTCAGCAAATTCCCATTGACCTGATGGCATTTGCTGAGCTGAGGAAGGAGTAAGAACCTCTGGATTTCCCCAGCTGAGTGTGGCCGGGGAGAAATCCGGTCTAGACGCATGGACCAAACGCATCTGACAAGCAAACTGTGTGAAGTTTCCAGTTAGCTGAGAACTAAGTGCTCTTCCTGTGCCAGAGGCTTTGTCGTGGTGCAGTAGGTGCAATAAGGGAGCGCGTTTGCCAGCAAATTCAGTGACACTTAAACAAACATCCTCTTGGCCCCTGTTTCTGCCCGTCCTTTTGTCGCCTTCCTGAAGATGATGTGGACACAGGTCTGAACTCTTGAGGCTATTCCCAGCACAGAGCTGAGCAAGAGCACTGGGAAAAGTGTGAATATCCTCTCTGGTGAAGAGCCTCACCCTCCTTTTTGGGTGCACTTGGACAACCCCTCCTCATCCGTCACAGCAGCTTCCTGTCCTTTGGAGCACTCCTCGATGCAGAGGTTCCTCCCCACTGTTATTTCCCTACCTTACTGACGTCATTAGTGATGCAGTGAGCACCTCGGTCAAGAAATGGGACTCCAGGCCTGGAATATGGAACAATTCAGGCAGTCACCTCCCAGTGTATCATTGTGTTCCTGCCCCTCTGCTGTCACCCGGTCAGGGCTGGAAAGGGAGCCACAGCAGTAGCTTTGGCCAGGCTGCCACAAGTCAGGAAATCCTGGCCAAGAACCTCAAAGGAATGGGTTTAAAGGAGAAGGGATGTTCACACAGAGTCTTCAGCAGCGACCTACTTGGCCTCCTGTCTTGTGCTGTCCTCCACACAGCCCTAATGCTCCCTGAAGTACCAAGGACTCCGGAGCTCCCTTTAGGCCAGTCCAGAGCTCATCTGTGGGTGTGCAGATGCCCGGGTGTCAGAGGAAGCAGGATGACAGACACCCACAGAGGACCTGGCACAGGGAATCTTGCACTCCAAGTGCAGAAATCACTCTTCTCTTTTCTGTTCCCAGCTCTTGCGTGACCTGAGTCAAGGCACTGAGGTGCTCCAGGCCTCTGCCAGCATGCTTTTGGTTTCTCAGACCCAGCATGTGGATTTATGGCTTTGCATCCATAAAGCAATTTGGGACTGAATGCTAATAATTTCTTCACCTATTTATTCATCTGGTGGTATGAGAAAACCAGGATGTTCCTATAGATTAAAAAGGCAGCAGATGGAGGACTGCTGAAAGGTATTGATAGAATTGGCCTGGAGCACTGCACCGAGCTGATGCCCACGTAAGATGTTTTATGAAGTGCTGCATCTAGGTTTTAAAGGACTGTTTAAACTTTATTGCCATCATACTTGCTGCTTCCCAAGCTAAAAATACCACTGTCAGGTTGTTCTGACCTCACAAGCCATGCTGCTAACTGGGGGTGTTGGGGAAAACCTGCCTTACACTGCGAAGACATCACAGATTTATACAGTATGAGTCAATTTACCTTGCATTATGACAATGAATTAAATAGACCAGGACAAAAATCAGAAGGGCCATATGTATTAGCATAAGCCACAGCTTAGATTCACCTTCCCACTGCTCTTTCTTATTGTTTCCAGTAACTTCTATTGCAAGAAACCATCCCTGTAGTGGTTCCAGTCAAAGGGACTTTGCAAGAAGGTGTAAAATAATGCGTGTGCATGACAGGAACTGGAATAGTTGGTATTACCTTAAGCCTTCCCTCCTGCAACACTCTGGGAAGCAATTAAAACCCCTCCTCTCCCAGTCGTTTCGCAGCTCAGGCACACTCAGAACAAGTGACACTTACACACACCCCAGTCTGAGGCCGCGGTGTGGCCAAGCAATGTTCTGACACAGCAGAAAGTGCTCTGTATTTGCCAGTTAACTGTGTCCAAACACCATATTCCCCATCTCCAGAAGATCATCTCCCTGTAAACACATGTCATTACCACAGTTTTACTTGTTTCTTACTGGTTTTTACACTTTGTGCCAAGAACTGAGGAGCTGCCATCATTTACAGTATCAGCAGTTTGGGGTTTTATGAGTCTTGGTTATCTTTGATTTAAGGAATATGATATGTTTAAACAGGTCAAGGCTTTGAATGTACACATACTAACTGCTGTTTATTTAACTGTCATCTTATGAGCTAGATGGTATTTGAGGTTAGGAAGTTTAAGCTCATTTATACATGTGAAGAGGTAGTGACATGCCCTGGTGATCTTGTTTGTCATTTACTTATGGACAGGGAGCGAAGGAGTGATTTGAGCTGTGGAGTTGCTGAATCTGAACCTATTTTCAGATGAGGATTTCTCAGCCATGTCCTTAACCATGGTACATCCCCCTCCCATCAGCTTTCCCATGTGCTGACTCAGGATTTTGCTTGGGCCCCATTTACAACATAAAGAATCAGGCCAAGCTGAATGCTGACCTGGGACTTCCCTCCCTCTCTATTACAGCCCATCAAATCTTCCTCCACGCAGCAATGCACAAACAGCAGCAGTCCCCAGCTGGCTGTGCAGCATCCATCCTACCTAGAAGCTGAGCTGTGCCAAGGTCATCAGTACAACAAAGGAAATCCAGCATCACTGGAGCAATCCTTACCTGCATTTTATCTTTAGGGTGTCTCCTGGTAAGATGACAATGTGCTCTTTGGCAATGCTTAGCGTTGGTTTCTCAAAAGATTCTTCCTCAGCCAGACCTGACCCAAATAAAGAGGAAACCGTCATTAGACAGGAGATTAGAACAGGCACAGTACAGTGCAGGCAGCTTTTGTTTTGTAAATAGTTCCTAATTTGGGGACCTGCACAGTGCTTGCATTTATACTGATGCAATTCAGTATGACTTGAGCATGGAATTAGTGTGAGATGCCCTTGGTTTGTTTTTACTTTCCTTTACTTACCTCTTTTCTAACACTGAGCAGCTGCCTTTCAGCCAATGGTCTTTCTCTCCCTTTATTTAGACCTACCTTTGTTACTGAATTGTTGCAGATTTAGGAGAACAGATTTGTTTCAAAGGGATTTAACCCCATATGAAGGTGGAAGGAGCCAGGTCTTTGGGAAATTATTTGATGGGAGAGCTCACACGTTACATTTTAGCCAATAAGAGAAGAGAAAATAATTCTGGGGAGCAGCTCTTTGGCTCACAACTGTGCAGCATCTGCTGTGTTAAAAGCGAATCAAACTCCTGCTGTTCTCCAGAGCACCATCCCCAAACAGTGCATGTGAACTGAACAGGGAGCTGCTGGCTTTGAGGGCAGCGTGGCTGTACATGGGTGTACAAGGGACATCTGCACACCTGGGTCTGGGACACCATCATCACTACTGCTGTGACAAGGTTTGTCAGGCCTCTGGTGACAACAGTCTTTGATGACAGTAATGATAAAGGTCTCTCTCATCATTATCTCCAGGCCCAGGAAATGTCTTCTGAATGTGGAGCTGTCCTCACACATATCTGAGTGTACATCTATGATGATAGAATTGTCAGAAAGGGAAACTGAGAAGAAACAGAAATGAAGTTGGCCAGGCTTGATTGCTTGTCCAAATTCAAAGTAACATAATCAAGGGAAGGAGAAAACAGCCTTAGATAAGTATCTCAATTTCCAAAGCTCTGGCATTAAAGCTGTATGTTTTCTTTCCCCTCCTGCTCTTCAAATCTCTATCTTCTCCTTTGCCTTGAACTTGATAAGCCAGAAATCTTTAGCTGGGCTTATAACAACAGAGGCATTATTCTCAGCAGAAAAGTGAAGATAACATATCTACCGAAAAGAGAAACATCAGGGTTTAACTTTTCAACTGGATGAAACAGTGATTTTCTTGCCTCCCACCTCCCAACTCTCATCTCCTTTTTTGCTGAATTCAAGTAAAATGCTCTTAGCCTGGCATATTCCCTCAGTGTGGAGATTGAAACACTCCCACTTGGAGAGCCTGGCGTCTCCCATGTGCCATTCAAATTCCCATCAGTATCTCAGCAGAGGCCAGCTAATCTCAAAGCACCACAGAGTCCTTCCCGTGGGGGCTCCTGCCCAGACAGTGTGGTGATGGGCTCCCCTCTAAGGCATCCTGAGCCTTCCTGGAGACCTCTAGCTGAGACTTTAAACTAGTCCTGGCCATTGCTCCAGCACCAGAGATACCCTCCCAGCTTTGCATAACTGATGACTCTACCTCCAAAGTCCTTTGCAGAGTAAGAAGTTGGAGTCTGGCCGACACAACCCCCTCCAGGAGATGTGAGTGACATTACTTAGCATGGCCCTGCCTAGGAACTGCTATTACATGTAGTGCTGTGGAAGCAAACCAGCCAGTGGGTTCCAGCCCTGCGGTCCCCCTGTTTCTTCTAAGATGTACCATTATTCCCAAACACATTCAGGGTGACATGTGAAGGCTGCAGCACCACACTCAGCTAAGAATCAGTAGGAAAAGCCCCAAATGCCACAGGAGGAGACACTCTGAGGCAAGTACACCCTTGCACTTGACTCTGAGTCCCCTCCTGTTTCTAGGAACCGCCATTCACACTGAGCATGGGCTGAGCTCTGGCTTGTGGCATTTCATGGTGCTGAGGGATTTCAGTCTCTTGAGCTCCTGTGCTGCTGTGCTTTGCAAAAACTATCCAAGCCCTGGCTTTGTGTTTGCCAAGTCTCATTTGCTGGCTGGGGGGTGTTTGGGTCCTGGATGGCTCTCCCAGGACACACCATGCTCTGCTCTGGGCAGTTCATGCTGTGGCTTCAGCCGGGTACCACTTCGACTTAGAAAATCCTGGGGTTTGAAATAATCCTTTCTTTCCTCTCGTGCCTGCAGTTGTTCTTAGGGCTCAGGGGGGCTTAGCTGGTGTCTCGAGCTGGCCTTTGCACAGGCCTGAATGTCACTGCTCCTGAGCAAGAGTGGTGCTGTTGGTGGGGTCTGGAGTGCAGGGGCAGAGAGCTGGCATCGGACCAGAGCTGCTGTTGGGACCAGAGAGCAAATGCAGTCATTGGGATTTGTAATATTTGAGTCTGTTTTTGCTGAAAGAAAAAGGTATTTTTCAATTATTCTGTTTGTTCTTCTGAGCTCCTTCTTTCCCAAAGTTTGTTTTGGCTTTGGGAGCTGAACAAAAGAATAAGCAAAGTGTATTTTCAGTGCTTTCCTGGCCCGTGGAGGACAGGAGGAGAAATGCCTCTGCCATACACACGTTTGGTGGCTGCTGCCAGGTGACAGAGGGCTTATATAAACACAGTGTGTGCCCTTTCTGAACAGCAGGGCTGGAAAAAACCAGGTTTGAGGGCAAAACTGAGAGAGCAGTGAGGGAAAAGGTTAGGCTGGGCTGCATCGGGACACCTCAATGCCAGGACTGGCAGGACGATGCCTCACAATGTTTTTAACCTCCCCTGATCCCTTTAGAGCTAGACTTCATTTTTGGAGGCAAAGCATGGGACAGCTTTGCCCTGGGGCATGTTGGATGTGAGGAAATGGATCTACTCCACTTTCATATTTGGTTTATGTATTTGAGGAGCTCATGGCTTTTGGAAGGCGTTAGGATGCTGCACACAGCTTCCTGCAGGGAGAGCAGGCATGTTGTACCATGCCTGGTGGTGCACACCCTTGGTGAAGCTGATGTGCTCTGATCGCACATCTCCAGTTACAATGTCCAGGCCTAAACTAACATCCTCCTCTTCTCTGCTGAGTAATTCTGGGCCTGCTTTGCAGCTACAAGGATCATAAAATCAAAAACAAATACTCGTGCCAGCCCTGTCATTACCATAGCAAAGCTCTGCAGGGGAACAGCTTCCATGTGTGAAGGCCCAGGAAACAGCACTGCTCCCATGGCTGTTCCTGCCATTTCTTTGTGAAGCTAACACTGCTGCCTGGTTGGGGTGAGGAACCAGCATCCTTCCTTAGATCCCACACTGGTTTCAGCTGGAAGGGACCTTAAAGCTTATCCAGTTCCTACCCCTGCCATGGGCAGGGACACCTTCCACTAGAGCAGGTTGCTCCAAGCCCCTGTGTCCAACCTGGCCTTGAACACTGCCAGGGATGGGGCAGACACAGCTCCTGTGGGCAACTTCTGGAATGGTTCAGGCTGAGTTGCCTCCTGCAGAGCTGCAAACAGGTCTGAACACAGCATCCGTGCTGCACACCAAGGGAGAAAGCCCGGCTCCTCTGGGAAGTGACCTGATGTTGCGCCTGTTCCTGCCCTCACTTACTTGTCGCCAACACAAGTTGACTATTGCAAGACTCAAGAGCATCATCAGGTTAAAGACAGCCCCTAGAAAGAGCCCCAAGTCAGGACAGACCTTCTGTCCAGAGCCTCTCTGCACCCTTCCTCTTGCTGGGAGTTTATTTTTACCTTCAGTTTGGACTTTAACATTCTGTTGTTGATGGTGAAAACCCCAAACACAGCAAAACCACACGAATCCTTGGGAGTGAGATGTGAAAGGTTGACTGATACATTGTCCAGGGAAGAAAAGTATATTGAAAACTGCTTTTCCTGGGATAATCTGATGTTGCAGCACAGCCAACATTAAACACAGGAGGGTCCCCAGGCAGAGGGTAATGTGTGACCTCCCTCACCTCTCTGTCAGATGATTTCTAGCTCTATCTCACTTGGCTGAGGGAGATCCCTCCCACACTAAGTGAATGCCTGTTTGCTCATGCTGGGACCATCAGTGCACATGATGTTTTTAATCTCTGTTTCTTACTGAAACAGCCTGCCTTCGAGCATCCTCCAGGCACTGTAACTTACCCAGTGGCCATCCCCAAGGGAGCACTTGTGAGACTGAACTTATCTAGGTGCCACATATAGTGACAGCTAACGTCAGTATGATATCTGAGGAAGGGATCCACATACCCGTTTTGGGCACTGCAGGGCACAGAGGAGGGGAAAGCTGAAAGAACAGGATCACAGAGCACCTGACCTCTGCATCAGATGGCAAAGAAATAATTGCAAGGCAAACCAGAGATGACTGTGTTGACAGCTGAATGAAGCAGGTTAGACTAACTCCACAGGGACTTGGGCACACAAATAGCCATGTTTGCACATGGTTGAACTCCAGGGACTATTCATGTGTGTAAGGTTACTCTTCTGCATAGATCTGGGCCCTAGGACACATCAGGTCCCATTAGAAGGGACTGGAAGACAGAGTTTGAGAGCTGATCTTAGTGGGAGAAGGGGAGAGGCATATACACAACATTAAAAACCTGGTTTGTTCACTGGGGACATGTTTGTGAGCCCCCTAGAAACAAGCAGGGATCCCGTAGACTGGTCCTGCAATGGAAATGGTGTGTGTGGGCACAGAATGAACAACCTGTAGGCCAGAGCCAGAGCTTCCATCCTTATGGAAGCTGCACAAGTTCATCCAACATTCAATGAGCAGTCACAGTCTCATCCAGAGAGATGGTTAAGATTTTTTCAGGCTATTTGAATGCTCGTGTTAACCCAGGAGCATCTGCTGGCGGAGCAACAGGCTTCGTGTTTTCCCTGGTTTTCCAAGCTAGAGAAGCCAGTATTTGTTTAGCTGACTCATGGGAAAGGGGGGTAGTTCACAGCCCTTCTTCTCCTTTGCCTGCCACAAAGAGGAGCTTGTGTAGCTCAGCCACAGACAGTAGTTTGGGTGTAAATGATCCCAGTGAAAACAACAACAACAAATTAAATCATTAGTCTCCAGGCAAGGAGGCATCAACACAGCACAGCAGAAACAAGTGTGAAGTAGAGCAAGTGTTTAAAGATAAGACAAGACATTGGCCCTGCTCTTGGTATTTGTTCCTACAAAGCTTTTCCTCACCCATAGATGTATCAGTGCTTCCTGTTGAAGTGGCACAGGGTCACTCTGGTTTCCTCCTGGAATCAGCAGAAACCCTTCAGCAAGGCCACCTCACTGCTTACAACCCCCTGGGTCAACCAACAGGAGCTGTGACCAAACCCCAACCTTTGGAGCTCCATTACACCTGCCCAGAGGCACCTCCCTGCACCTCGCCTGCCCTGTGCTTTCTCTGCTGTCCAGGATACGGATCACTGCATCAGTTGCAGATTTATGGAAAGAGGTCACAGAAAGCAACTCGAGGTCAAAACT
The DNA here is from genome assembly GCF_000696875.1 of Nestor notabilis. Lineage (NCBI taxonomy): Eukaryota > Metazoa > Chordata > Aves > Psittaciformes > Psittacidae > Nestor > Nestor notabilis. Next base: position 26,532 of record NW_009933130.1, on the reverse strand, counting down.
GTTTGGTCTTTGGCAGCAGCAGCTCATTAATCAGAGCCATTGTTTCCCCTCTGACACTGCAGAGTGTAGAGCCCTAAGGAATGACAGGGATATCACCACCCCGTGCTTATGTTGAGTTATGGAGTGAGGGGACACGTCCTTGCTTTGTAAGTGGATGACAAGTTGAGAACTTCGATCTACAGCCATAAAGTAAACATGAAATCTGGGAAAGGAGGTGGTAACATCTGCAATCATCTGCCAGGCACTCAAGAAGAGTTTCAAGTATTTAGGAAATGCAGTAATCTCATGGTGATGGAAACAAAAAGGCTGGGAATGTTGTTATTTCTTGATCCAAATTATGGCAATTCCTCTGGGAAAGAGAAGACCTGGCACATCTCCATGCTTAGCAAATATGCAGACCCAGTGGGAACGAGACACACACAAAAAGAGACCATGCTCTGTGCTAAGGACTTCAGGGGGAAAATCAAAACATGTGAGGTATGAAACTGTCTTTGCCTCTCCCCAACGTGGTCTCCTGAGGGAAGCTTTAGGGCTGCAGATGCGTTTCCAATGATTCCCAGGCAGGATTACTTCATAGGCACTCCAGACATAGCTCTCATTCTTCTTGACTTGAGCATCCTGAGGAGAGGGCACATTCCTCAGTCAAGGCACCAAGTGAGAGCAGGAACAGGGGCACATGTGGGTCTTAGGATGAGGCACCACAGGGAGCAGCCCCTCTGCAAGCCTGACGCACCTCTCTGCTGGTGGCCTTGGCCCCACAGGTCACCCACCACAGCACGTTCCTCCTGCCCTTCACCGCGTCCCAGAGGACTCAGAGGGCTGAAGTACCTCTGGTATGGAGACAAGCAGGCAAAGCTGGGCTGGATCAGCTGGAGAAGAGAAGGCTCCTCAAGGGGAGACCTTAGAGCAGCTCCAGTGCCTAAAGGGGCTACAAGAAACCTGGAGAGGGGCTTCGGACAAGGGCCTGTAGGGACAGGACAAGGGGAATGGCTTGAACCTGCCAGAGGGGAGATTGAGATGAGCTCTGAGGCAGAAGCTCTTCCCTGGGAGGGTGCTGAGGCGCTGGCACAGGGTGCCCAGAGGAGCTGTGGCTGCCCCATCCCTGGCAGTGCTCAAGGCCAGGTTGGACACAGGGGCTTGGAGCAACCTGCTCTAGTGGAAGGTGTCCCTGCCCGTGGCACAGGTTGGAACTGGAGGAGCTTTAAGGTCCCTTCAAACCAAACCAGCCTGTGGTTCCGTGATGATTCTGTGACTCAACAAATGAGGACTAACTGCTACTCAGTCTTCAGATATAATATAGCATTTATATGGAAGTGAACCTAGCTGAGATTTCTCCTCTTTCTCCAGAGCACTGGGTAGGAGAATAGAGTGGTAGAAGGCCACATACATCGGCCCCCACTGGGTCTTTTCCACGCATCCCTGTGTCCCTCTATCAACTGAGAACCCACAGGTGAGCTCCTGTCTGTGTACTGATGGGTAGATAGCTGGGTATCAGTTCCTCATGGCTACAGACAGTAAACCCATGGATTGAGTTATGATTCCAGCCTGTCCAGCCCTGCATTCAGCTCCCTTTAATCCAGTCAGAATTGCTCTGTGCACGGTGGTTTGCACACAGCGAGTAGTAACTCCCAAAGTTTGGGATGCTAAGGAAGGAGTGCTTTAAAACTCTTTTAACCAAACGACTGCATTATTTTGAGTAGCTATCACCAAAATAGCTCATTTATCACGGGTGACATGTAAGGCTGCAAAGTCAACAGCAGTAATTCATGGGCTTCATGTGTGTCACAGGCACAGCACCAACCTCTGTGTTCACTCACACATCAATGGGATCACATTTGGCACCTCTCGCTCTTTCTCTCAAACTGATTTGTTTTGTACAGCTGCAAATAATGAAAGCAATTGTTGGGCTGACTCTGTTCCAAGAGCCATTCCCAGCCTGCTCGTGTGCACAGAACGGATCAGTCACTATTGAAATCTTGCTTGATAGGAGCCAGGACCACAAGTAATAATCTCTATGGATGCACGAGCGATTTCTCTCTTGCTCCTACCCAGTTTTAACTTTATACTGGATTTTGGACTTTTAACCTGGAATAAAGGGGCTGCCGACACTTAGTGTAAGAATAAAGCTCTTCAGCTGGATGTTTTGTTAAAGATAATGGACTTCTTTAAAGTTAGAGCAGTAGTAGAAAGGTTTTCAATAGGTCTTCTCCTCTGTACAGTTCTATGCCTGTCTCGTCTTTGTCAGTAGCCATCACAATTTTCTTTTCTGTGTATAATAGTGGTGATTTATTCTATTTTATCTTTTTACTTGTTAATCACAATACTATGGAGCACTCCATGGCAGACTTACAAATACATCTGGTGGTTCTATCCTATGGTGGCACTTCCCGTGGAGAGCACCGAGGCACTGTTAAAGCTGCACACAGGTCGGTCCGCTCGCAAGGCAGGAGGCAGGGGGGATGTGGTGAGGTTTGTTTCTCCATAGGCGAGAAGTTGCCTTTAGGTCAGTGTTCAGGCAATAGCCCACCCATGCATCCGCTTAGAATTCATCCCGACTGCCAGTAGAGGTCAGACTTTAAGCTGGCAAAATATATTATTAAGGATGGATTTCCCTGAGGTGTCCATAAACGTTGCTGTCAGGAGCGACCATCCGTGGTGAAATGGAATTTTTGCCAGGATTCATTAAAGTAATGCTGGTTTCACACGTGTGGAAAGTCAGTTGTGGCACTGGGTTGTGCAGGCACCTGGAGCAGACTGCTAGAGCCAGAGAGCTGACCTACCCCAGCATCCTTATAGTGCAGTCAGGAAACAACTTTCAGTAATAATACTGCAGGTCAGTCAGACCTGTTCCTGAACGACAGCTTTGGTACCATGGGGCTTGGCAAGTTACACTCACGTAGGTGAGAAGCAAAGAGATGAAAAAGAAGGGTTGGGAAATTCAGTTCCACTTGGCCGTACTACCCAAATTAAAGCTCTGGCAGCATTAACCCCAAGTACAATCCCACTTGCCATATATATATATTTACATAGCTGTTGGGGGTGATAACTTTGTGGTTCACCTCACGTGGCTATTTCAGCTCTTAGGCAGAACATGCATTAACACAGAAACTGCATGGGACAAGAGGTGGTTTTAACAAACAACACAGTGTTTCGAAGCACTGAGTCAGTTAAATTCTTGTACTGTATGTCAGCTTGCTCCTTTGGCAATGACATATGATGATAATGCATCCTAAGGAAAAGACTTTGGAAGAGTATAAGATGGATGCACTAGAGAATGGCCAGAGAAGAGCAAGAAGTTACAGAATCCCTTGTTTAGCAAAAGGTGTGGGTTGTAAGTTATTATTTTAGAGTATCATTTTCTCTGTGTTCTTTGATATTCAGTCAGCAATCAGTAGCCCAAACCTAAGGAAGGGAACAGTTAAGATACTAAATACGTGCAACCAGATCTCAGTTTTCATGGGATCACAGAATCCCAGCCTGGTTTGTGTTGAAGGGACCTTAAAGCTCATCCAGCTCCAACCCCTGCCACAGGCAGGGACACCTTCCACTAGAGCAGGTTGCTCCAAGCCCCTGTGTCCAACCTGGCCTTGAACACTGCCAGGGATGGGGCAGCCACAGCTCCTCTGGGCACCCTGTGCCAGCACCTCAGCACCCTCACAGAGAAGAACTTCTGCCTAAAAGTTCATGTAAGTCCCCCTCTGTGAGTATGTAGCTTGACTCTGACACCTCAGGTATCAAAGATGCTTATGCAGACAGTTTTGCCTCAATATCATCCGAGTGTTGTGCCAGTTTTCCACTCTCAAGTAAAATGTCAGCATGGTTTAAACCCCATCCCTTTTTCTGCTAATCTGGTTATTTGCCACATAGTTTTACCTGAAGACCGAGACCCCTTTGATAGATGTGATGCTACTCTCTTGCACAGCACACACACTGTATCGGGCCTTTAGATGCTACAGTGATTTTGTAGATCAGAGTATTTAACTGGAGAGGCTGGAATCATGGGACATCTGATACCAAGGGCAGCTGTTTATCTGCTTTTTCTGTTGCAACTGGTAAAGAGTCGAGGGAGAGAAAAGAAAATCTTCCCAAGGTTGAGTTATAGCAGCCTGTGTCATTCGTTTCCCAAAGGAAGCAATGATGCCAGCCCTATCTTTAGGAATATTTAAAATTAGATTTGATAAAGTGTTAGGAGATGTCCTTCAGAAAACATTTGCTGGTGACCTATATGAAGTAATCTCTTAGAGCTTCAGCTGCCACATTTAGGCAGTACTGGGGCCATGGTGTTCTGCTGAGACCTGGGGTACAGGTCTCTTCCCTTTCCAGACTTCTTTGGTGCTACCTCAGCACTGCTGGGATTCAAAGGCAGAGTGGGTGTTCTCAGCTTTGGACTCAGAAGTGTCCACAAACCAGAGCTCAGAAGAGGACAACAACTGTTTTCTAGGAAATGCAAGAGCTGACAGAGGAATTTGGATGAGGTTCTAGGGAATGATAAGAGGGTGGTTTGCAAAACAACCTCTGAACATGCTCCACAGCTAAATCCTAGTGTAGCCAGCAAGCAAGATGACTGCCCACTACCCACCCGATGCTTATGGATTAGCTGCTCAGAGAGACAGCCTCTTGTCTCCAGCCACATGCCCCAAGGTTTCCTACTTGGAGCCTCGCTGGTGTGAATCCAGCAGTCAGCCCTGCTTCTGCGGGTGCTGCTGTGTCCTATAGGCAACATCATACTGACTCTGGTGGAAACTGGGCAATTCCCAGGCCCTTTGCACAGTGGTGACTTCCTCCTCCCCATCTCATTCCTCATCCCCAGCCTTCTTTTCTAGTTAAAATATGAGCTTGCCTGGAATTACTTCTTTGTAAAGAACATCTGTGTCCTCCTGTGTGATGAATCACTGACCTGCAGAAGGAGCCAAGGGAAGGCCACAGGAGGGATGGAGAATGGGGAAGGTGGATGGTCAGAGTGAAGCAGAACAAGGGCCCACCCCAGTTAGCTTTGGTTTATCATTTTCCCTGAGCTATAAATCCAGAAGCAAATGAGCCAGAGCTTCCCAAGATCAACTCAATGGATGCTCCACACTAACTAGAGATGGATTTGATCATCTGAACGTGTCAGAACTGTGTAAACTTAGTGTCAGTGAAATCTGCTTGGTGGGTAATTACTTTGTTTTCTCAGTTTCTTAACTTTACCCATTATGAAGAAATGGGCTGAAACTGACTTTGGACTGGATGCCGGAGTCTGGTTTCGATCAGCTCTGTGTTCCACTTCTGTCTGTGTGCCTGTCTCAAGAGGGTTTCCTCTTTTTTGTTTGTTTGGTTTGAAGGTTGCTATTTTGGGAGACAAGATAAAAGCTGTTTGCTGGGGATGGGGAGCGAGACCTAACGATCCCCTGCAAACCCAGTCCCAGTTTCAGTTACATTTCCGCAGCCCCAGGCGATGTTATGTTATCTCTTGCCTGCAACCTCCCTGGGTAGTTTGGCCTAACTAGGTCTGGAAGCTGGTTTCTTCACTGGTTTGCATTAAGCTGGAAAGTACCAATCGGGCCCAGGGAATTGGCTGCAAATCACTTGTGAAATCCTTCTTAATGACAAACTCCATCAGGCCATGGAACAGGGCTTCAATCACTTCCTTACAGCCTCCACCGCACTGTTACCCTGACATGACCCCAACTTCTCCCCTGTTTGTTAGGCAGCTGTGACATAATGTTTTTGATGGCAGGGTCTGGAGGAATTCTGCTTGTGGCAAAGCAGGAATCTGCTTCGAATTAGCACTGCACATATTTATCAAGTCTACATAGCATGGCTGCCTGTTGACACAAGTCCCGTCTTCTATCCCCCGCAGGTTCCCACATCAGCTCACTTATCCTTCAGAGGATGGAGGAAAAGCAGTTGCTGGTGTCTGGATGCAGCCTCGCACAAACCCAGCGAAGGGGCAGCAGGTGGGTGATGCCATAGGTGTGATGCCCATGGCTGAGCTGGCTTCTTCAGAGCCAGATCCTGACTTTGGGGGTTACTTTGAGGGGCTCTGGGGGGGGGGTCAAACACCTGAAAGACTTAAGGTGAAACCTTAGAGCAGCTTCCAGTGCCTAAAGGGGCTACAAGAAACCTGGAGAGGGGCTTTGGACAAGGGCCTGTAGGGACAGGACAAGGGGAATGGCTTGAACCTGCCAGAGGGGAGACTGAGATGAGCTCTGAGGCAGAAGCTCTTCCCTGTGAGGGTGCTGAGGCGCTGGCACAGGGTGCCCAGAGAAGCTGTGGCTGCCCCATCCCTGGCAGTGTTCAAGGCCAGGTTGGACACAGGGGCTTGGAGCAACCTGCTCTAGTGGAAGGTGTCCCTGCCTTCCACTACATCTTCCATTGCAGCAGATCAGTTCATCATCTGGAAAAGCTATGGCATGGGGGAAATGATTGCACAGTGACCTTGGAAACAGCAGATTTCCTTTGTGGGGTCCTGCATTTACAGGTGCTTTACTGCAGTCACTTCCAAGCAAAGAAAACACTGCCGGGTACCCAGGAGCAGACCCGGTTTGCATTAAAGCCACCTACGCCGCTCAGCAAAAGCTGGGCAGGAAATTCTTCTCTCTTCATGTCTAAATATTTAAGACCTGTTTATTTATTTTAATTCCTGTTGTGCATAGGGATAAAGCACAAATCCTTCAAAGGTTTTCCTTATTATGAAAAGCAGCACCAGAAAAAGACTCGTCTAAAAATAGCCAGATATTTAGGGCAGCCCCCGGTAGTGGGAGGCTGTCTTGATTCCACCAGGGAACGTGGTGTAGAGATCGCTGTCTTGATTCCACCAGGGAACGTGGTGTCTCCAGCATCCTACACATGCAGCTCAGTGACGAGGTCATGGCATCATAGGGTTGTGACCAGAAACACCATCCTGGCCGGAGAACCTTTCCTGGAAGACTGCATCTCACCTGGCCATCCTCTGCACAGAGGTTTGCCACAGTGCCACTTTCTAATGAGAATTAGGCTGTTCTGGCTTCACTGTTGATTTCAAGCAGAGCAGAGCCCTGTTTGAAAAGCCCACTGCTGTTTCCTTTTCCTAAATAGCTCACCTCTTCAGGCCAAGAGTTTACTGCAGTTCCTATAGACTGCAAAACGTGCAGTTGCCCTTTGAAGAGTAAGATTATTGTGCTGGATAGTTAACAAATTGCTAAATATGACTCTCAAAGTAATTGCATAAGGAAAGCAGCCCCTGGTTTTGGAGCTCTCTCCTGACTCCCTCTTGTAACAGAAGCCCTGGTAAGAAATACAGAACTGTACGAACATGACTAAGAGAAAAGAGACTCATGAAAGTTAAGTGAGTGCTGAATGAAAGCAAAGTGAAAACTTTATGTCACCAATAAAGAAAAATGCCCCCGTTTGGATTCAGGGGGAGGAAAGTACCAAGGCAGGAGATGAAAGAATAATGCAAATACATACAGGCAATTAGTGAGGTTCCTTCCCATCCTGACTCCACACATACAGCCTGGATTTGCTGCACTAAGATTTCAGAGAACTAATCCCAGTAATGAAGTCCAGATCTGAGGCACTGCAGAATGAGCCAACAGCTTATCAAGGTAGAGCAAGCATTTGCTGGCCTCCTTGCTTGCTTCTTCCAGCGCTCTGCTCCCTCCTGTCGTGATCGGTCAGTGCAGGTTTTAGTACAGCATGTCAGTTTTGGTCTGGCAGATGTGAGCTGTGTCACTGAGGGATTTCTTCACATGCTGAAGAAGAAAAGCAGGTTCCTAGGGCCTCTTGCTGAATATGGTGGCATTTGTGCATGGCCTGTATCAGGGGAAGAGGGGGGAAGAAGCACCACTACAGAGAAACACAAACAGTGAAAGGGCAAGTATTGCACAGACCAGTAAAGGTGGGGTTTATTCTCCTCTGGATGTGCCATAAGGCTACACAGATGTCTGGATCTGCATGGCCAAGCCAAGACCAGCCACTAGTCCAGCCAACCACATGCCAGACTGGCTGGGAGAGACATGCTTGTTTTCCAGCTGGAAAGGGAATCTGCCCATTCTGTTGTGCTCTTAAGCTATCGAAATGTTTCTATCAATTTAAAACAGACTCTTGGGGAGAGTACAAAAACAAAGATGAATTTTCAGGCTGAGACCTCAGATGCCAAATTGTAAACCCTTGGCTAAAAGGTCTTAGGCTAGAAAGAACTGCAGAGCATTAACTGCATAGCAGTGGTTCATACAGGAGCCATAAGAATAAAGATAGTATTTAGGAAAATTGTGAGGCATTTCGTTTGGGCTGCAGGGCAGGGTCATAGGATGTAAGCAGCTTTGGGAGGAAAAAAGAACATTGCTGGGGAAGAACAGGAGCTGTATGTCAAGCACCAATCCTGCACTGCTTCTTCACGAGAGCTGGTGTGTTGATACGAACACTTCTCCAGTGGGAACAGTGCTCTGAGCCTGGGCTGCCTCCACCTTGCAGTCACAGAGAGAGGTCATCAACTGGGAAATGGCACCATAACTCAGGGGCAGTTTCCCCTGTGAGGAAACCAACTCTCATGTGCTCACATCTCCACTGGGAAGAAGGACAGGGGATCAGTTTTGATATTTAGAATGTATTAGAGCTATTTTGAAATTACAAGTGCCTGCAAGGGACTTGTTAATTACAAGTATTAGATCTGTTTGGCTTTTTAAAAAGGGTTCTGTCTTTTCATTTTTCAGAGAGTTTTGTTTGTTTGGCTTTTGATCACGAAAACAAAGTTTATCTTAAAATCCCAGACTGGTTTGGGTTGGAGGGACCTTAAAGCTCATCCAGTTCCAGCCCTCTGCCATGGGCCGGAACACTTACTACTAGAGCAGGTTGTTCCAAGCCCCTGTGTCCAACCTGGCCTTGAACACTGCCAGGGATGGGGCAATCTTAATCTTAAGAGATTTGGTGTGATTGTACCAGGATGTCAAAAAAGCATGATGCAATAGTCTGTGATGGGGCTCAGAAAACATGATCCAGGTCACACGAGCGCAGTGGTACTCTCCTGATGTATGGCTGCCACACAGCCCTGTGCCCACAGGGCAGAGATGCAGGGCCTGACTCAGATCACTTTTACTGCTGTTCACCAGCAGCTTTTCTCCTGCTCTCCTGAGATACACGAGGCAGCAATGTGCCTGTGCAGCCTGGCATGGTGAGGAGTGAGCAGTGCTCAGCGTGGCCTCTTTGTGGATTCAAACTGACTAATTCTCTGTATGATTCACTGAGCTCAGACCAGCCACACAGTTATTCCAGAGAGTTACTTTATAACTTCGGTGAACAAGGGAACTTTCTCTTTTCCCCGGTTCTCAGGAAAATGGGGGGTGTTAGGAAGGAGGCAAAGAGAAAGAAGGAAAAGTTGTCATTTTTCCTTTGAAGTCTCCAGTTCTGAACCTGGTTGGAATCTTCCATGTGTCCTGTATGGACTTGGACCCTCCTGACACAATCCCTTAAGCCAGTGACTTGCAGTAGGGACTCAATGCAGCTACAGCTTCAATCTCTTGCCCTTCCCACGTGTGTTATTCACTAGTGGAACAAGATCTTTCCCAGCAGATCCAAACTGGCTCTGCCACTGGAAGCAGCAGTTCATCCTCTTGGACATTCCCACTTTGCATGAAGCTTGCAAGCGGGATTTTACAATTTTATCATGTACTTCCCTATCCTCTCATTGTGATTGAAAGGGAAAACACATCTGTGGGTGTGTTGTTACACAGTAGAAGGGTTATGGAGTTGTAACTCAGATATCCAGCAGTAAAACGGAAGGCAGGAAAAAGGCTCGTGTAGGAATCTTCCACCTGCAAACTTCTGCAATATGCTAATTCATCTGTTCCACTGATGATTCCTTCAATGAGCATTTATTATTGGAGACCTGAATCCTGAGCATTTGGAGAATAGTAACATGCAAATCTTCTTTCCCCTTCTCAGCAAGCCCTGCTTTAAGGGTGAGGTTTAGGATCTGCCATCTTTGCTGACCCCCAGGACAGCCACAGGAAGAGGGAGGAAAGGAAATGGGTTTGTATGAGGATCCAAATCTAAAGTCAGCTTGATGTTCTTTTCTCCCTCACCGAGCGAGTCACGTTCCTCCCCCTTCTGACTTCACCCACCACTGCAAAATCAGTGCACTTTGGTGAGTCCTCAATGCAAAGTCCAGCACAAGTAATCCAAGTACAAAGTTGGTGGGTTTCCATTTAAAATGGGAACAGGACAAAATCTGCAGCTTTAGCACTTCGTAAGAGAGAAGTCTGCTCACGCAATCCTGTGCAGAATTCAGCAAAGCAGAAAGGTGCTTTGCACTACAAAAGACCTCAGCTCTCTACTTCTTGTTCCAAAACATGGTGAGGCTCCTCCTAAAGCTCACAGCTGTGGCATCCCACCCTCACCACCCTCTCTGATCCACCCCAGGCCAGGATGGGCAGCCAGTGTCCCACAGTGCACAGCGAGAGGCTGCCTGGCTTTGGGAGCAGGCAGGAAACATCAGGAGTCACCCCCACGTAATCCTGTTTCCCCACCAGTTCCGTCACTGTCCCACAGATCCAGGAGGAACACATAAGGTGCTGGCAAGCCCCGACATTTTGGCTCCCTCTTAGGAGTTAAATCTCTTTCCCCATGACATGAGCTGCTCCTCCCAAGGCAGAGATCAGCTGTGGCACCTCTCATGAGGGCAAGGCTTTGAGCTGATGCTCTGGGTGGGGTGAAGGTGCCCCCCTCACCCTGCTCACAGGGGTTCATCGTACCCAGCCTGGCTTCCTTCTCATAATGTGCTTTCACCTCTCCTGCTTTTAAAGCGCCCAGCCATCACCCCACCCTGTCCTACAACTGTGGGGCTATTTACCACTTTGAAAGGAAATCCCATGTCACAACCCCTAGGAGCACAAGGAATAATGTCCGGAATTCCTCTATCTGTGACTAGGCCTGGCGCACAGGCCTTTTCCCGTTTCTTAAGTGTACACAAATCTATTCTTTTCTTTTGTCAAGGCAATGGGCCCAGATTTTAATGATGGTTTGTTAAAAAAAGAAAATCAGGCTTTGGCAAGACTCAAGAACAAACGTTCTCTGGCTTTAGGCCCTTTTGTTCTTCAAGGTAAAAAGGGGCTATAAAGAATAAGGAAAAAAGAATCACTGGGGTTTGCCCTCCATAGTAAATTTGACCTTCACTGTTTTTACAGTACCTAAAATTGGTGTCCTGGGCTAATCAGGGAAGTAGTGTGATGAATGTCCCTCCACGGCTGCTCTGCATGATGATGTTGTTTAAAGTGGCGCTTTGGGCATCGCAGTGTGTGTAACCCCCAGCTCCAAGGCTTCCGTTCATGTGTCCCTGCCAAATTCTGCCCAACTAAAGGTCATCATCAGTTTGCAGAGCGGTGGAGTTAAAGGCACTAATGAACACTATCAATTCCAAGGACAGTGCTCCTCTTGGATGAGGGGATGGAAAAGAGTGAGGAGCAGCATGTACTTAAGCATCCCCATGCACATGGGTCCAGAGTGCTGATGTTCCCTGCACCCACCAGGCCTTGCACCACTGTGGTGTGTCCTGCTCACACTATGGAGAAGATGAGGGGCTCCTGTGGCTATCTGAGCCATCCTCCCATCCTGGCACATCCAGAGCATCTTCCCTGGTGCTCTTCCATAGCACTGAGCCAGAAGCTTCCAGGGTTGCCCACCAGCATCCATCCATGGCAGCTACATCAGGCACTGATTTTGCCTCCTCGCAGCCATCAGAACAATGCAGGGTGCAACCTGGACCACCAGCCCCGGCAGAGAGGGGAGGGAACCTGCAGTAGGAAACGTCTGGGAGCGAGGAAGTTGCAACAGAAATATTGGCCCCAGCAGCGTGCGGGAGGCGGGCAGGAGGAGGAATCTTTCCAGGAAAAGAACATTTGTATCAGATACTTCCAAAAATAAAATATCATCGTGTTGCAGAAACATTCTAAATATTGGCAGCGCTGCTGGCCTGGCTCGTGGCTCTGGCAAACCCGGCTCCAGAAAGGGGTTATGGTCCTTCACTATGGAGTCCTCTCATGCAAAAAGAGAGACACGTGTCAAGGGGGGGACCACAGAGCAGCCCCAAGTGATTCATGGCACCCTCTTCTCTCTGGGTGGTGGGATTAGAAAGCTGACAGCCTTGTTGCGGTACAAATAACTCGCCAGCTGGAGTTTACTGGCTCCTTTATTTATATTCCTCCAGCACACAGGCAACGCCAGATGTGCTGTCCCTGATTCATGTATATTGTGTTTGATGTCTCTCATCAGAATCAACCCTGCGCTAAATCCAGAAACTAAACTGCTTTTAGCAGAGATAAATATTTAGGCAAGTCTGTGATTGGCACAAACTTGTCCCTCCCTTTGCATCCCCTCGACGCTGTAATAAAGGTAGCAGCTCAGAGCGTGAGCACATCAAAGATCTGGTCTGTGCAGGAGGAACATCGTGTGCTCTTGCATCTGCCATTTAGAAAGTCTCCAAAGGAGAGGAGAATTTGGCAAGAGAAGGTCTTCCAGGGGCTGAAACCGGAGCATTTTCACAGCATTGTGTCTGTGTGCTGGATCACAGCATCAAATCAGCACCTGCTCTTATCTGAGCACTCTCAGGCTTGCTCCTGTCTCTGGGGCATGACAGACAGTTGTTAATAGTAGACGCTGTCATAGACTCTGACAACAGGGGGGAATAAATTCCAGTGCTTGCCCGGCCCTTTGTCAGGTGTAGGTCTGTGTGTAATAAGCAGACTTTGGATGCCTGTTAGTTGTAAGTCTTGATTTTCCTTTGCCTTCTGTGTTCTGGTTCACAAAGTGTGCACATAGCACAAAGTCAGTGATTTCATTGTGGCACAACCCACAGGCCAGTCAGCCTCTACTGCTGTCCTGCTTACAAGTACAGGATGCTCTGAATTCCTAAGGGAAAAGCCCAGCTGTGTGAATGTAATTCATGCAAATCAAAGTGAACTAGTCCCTTCCATTTCCCTGCTCTGTCACTTTGCAGTCAGTGACAATGATTTAAGGCCACCTTATTCACGACTGGGCTTTTATTTCTCAGCTCTATTGGTTAGTTTTCCAGACTGTCCAATGCAACGAGGAGATAAGCTCAAATATTACACATCATCCAGGCTGATTTTGACTGTAATGATCACAAATATTCTTATCCCCCATGTTAAACAGATTCATGACTTGGCCAGCTTTGTCCCAGTAGGGAAACCCACTTCTGTACAGACAGTTCTCATTATACAGTTGCTGCATCACTCTGTTTCAAAGAGATGAGACTGTTTACAACAAACCAAGAGGCAGTTCTTCCTTTCTCCGGCCCAGTGTTTCTGACTGCATGCATGTCTGCTCCAAGGAATACTGATTTTGGATAGTCCTATGGGGAGTACACACAACCTGACAGTGCTGATATCCCTTACAAAGGCAGGCAGGTATCACAAGCATAGCACAAAGCACCCAAAGTCCTGGGTAGGGGGGTTCAGGAATCCCTCCCTCCTTTGTATCCTGCCCGCTATCTGCTTTTGAACGAGGTCAGGGGAGATAGATTGTTATTCCCATCAGAGTGGTGCTGTGCTGAAATGTGGAATTTTTCAGGAATTTTTCATTAATGTTGGCTCTGGCAGATAAAATACTGGCCATGCCAAAGACAACATGCTTGGGAATATGTTCCTCTCGAGCACAAAGATAGCGTACCCTTAGCACCGCAGTTCACACAGCACATGGATTGCCCCAGCTGACACATAGACTAATAGCCATGAAAACTGATAGTGCCCAGGTATTTTGGTTTACCCGTGTATTTTCATTTTAATTAAAATGCCAGGAAAGCATATTCCAGTGAACACTCATTTATGTTGATCTCTTTTAAGTGAGAGAAACCACTCGGTAAGAGATGAAGCAGTTATAATTCTGGCTTAGCTCTGATGTCAGGATCAACTTTCTAACTCTTCCATCATTTGGTCCTTTTTAGATGGTTTAACTACACCTGAAAAGAGGCAGATTATTGGTCATGTATATCCAAAGCAGTGGCTGAATGAGTGCTACATGTTCAGGAGCTTTTCCAGGCTGGCTTCACAACGTACTTTGCTACAGGGTAAGTGGTGGTGGTGATGGTCAATAAACCCATCTGGTCCCTGGTCTTTCAGCACTGGGAGGTATCTGACAGTCATTCTGTGGGGCAGACTTCTCCTTTAGCAGCTAGGCATGGCCAGCACACCTTGATCCTAATCCTTGAGAGCTTCTTTCTCCTAATCCTAACGCCTGCCCTGACCATATGCCTAACCCTGCACAGTGCCCAGGTCCAGCCCTGACCCCCCCCCCAGACTCCTTTTGTCCTGTTGGCCTCTGTCCTGCCAAGATGCCCCAGCAGAGATGTCTTTGTGCCTGCTGGAGATAGAAATGTCTACTCAAATACCTAAAGATCTGCCTGGTCAGCTGCTTGGGAGAACCAGAATGCTTTCCAAAGAGGAACAGTGTCTTGTTTTGTCCTCTAACAAACACTAAAATTAGTATTAGATGTTTGTTGTTGTCTAGGTATGAGAAGAGATGTGTGAAATGGGTTATCTTGTTTGTATGTGTATGTCCTGCTCATCTTCTGTTTTCTGCATGGCTGTGCCCACTCTCCAGTGGCCTTTAGGGGCAAAGATCCAATGTATTGTGCCCCCACTTCTGTGGAAACTGATACTTAAACCTTAGCTGTAGGTTTGTCATAGCAAAACATCCATGGCTGAGAAAGGACAGTACCAAAATAGCAATAACAATAATAACAGTAATAATCATAACAGTCTGCATTTCTAAGATTAGTTGCAAGATGGCTTACAAAGGGATTTAACCTTGCAACATGTTTGTCAGCTTGGTAAGTAATTGCTGTTACATACTGCTGCTGGAAAGTGAAGACAGATAAGATAAGTATCTTACTTAAGGTCATACAGGAAGCCTGCAGCATGGCACGAATTAGAGCTGAAGTAAATTGGCTCCAAGTTCTGTGCTGAGCTGCAGGATCATCCAGGGAAAGGCTCTTTGGTTCTACAGGAGCTGGAGGGAGCTGGCACTAGTATGTGGTGTGGGTGGCGATGCTTTCTCCTCTGAGGTGGCCAGTGGGGCAGGCACAGGGGGCAAGGAGGCAGTAAGTGCAGCAGTGTATTTTGAAGCCTTGCTGCTCAACTGCAGCTCTTTCCTTCTCCCCAAAAGTGAGCCCTTAGTGAAGGGGGTTTCTCCTTTTGCTTCTCACTTTTGCTAAATGCACTATTCCCTTGTGCAGTCAGATATCTATAATCATCTTATCTCTGCTGGAGTGAAAGCAGTAAGAAAACAAACGGGCTATAAGGGTGTGAGGGCTGCCTTCAGCCAAGGAGGAGGGGAAACTCCTCCTGAACCTCAGCACAAACACTCAGTCGCACTCCAGGCTCATTAACCAGCTCTCCAAGAAGTACCTCCGACATAGATGTGCACAGGGGAGATGAGAGCAAACTCTCAATCTGGAATCCTTTAGCTGTAACAGACACTCAGCAGGGGAATCCATTAGACAGGAGCTGAAAATTAGCTTTGCAAATTTCTCTGTGCCAGGAGACAGAGTCAGAATGAAAACCAAGGGGCTATTTGGAATATAGCTGCAGTTGGAGTGATGCTGCATCCACTTGCACCTATGCATGTGTGTATGCGTGCTGCTTTATTCCTCAGAGGGAGGTAGCAGCCTACTGCATATGTGTGGGCTTAGAGGCTGAGGGATCCACTGCATTAAAAGAAACGAAAGCAAACCTGCAGCCTTGCAAGCCCTGAGCCTCAGTGCTGGTGGTACCCAGCGAGTGAGCAGGCAGTGGGAGCCAGCCAGAGCAGTCTGCAGGACAGGACACACCTTCTGGATGGGACATGCAGCATGTCAGGAGCAGGCGTCACTGTGCAGACTGTGCAGGGCTGTTTACAGAAGGCTGGGTAACAATGACTGATCTAGTCTTTCATCCTTTTCATCTGCTTGGCTCTGTTCCCATGCCAAGTAAGTGAGAGTGTGACATGTCAGGGCAGAAAAGCAACAGGCAAACCCAGATTCTGTCAGGGTCTGGAGGAGAGATTCGTTTCTGACAGTTGAGGCCATGCCTATCACAGTATCCCAGTCCTGATCCTTGCAACCTTAAATGCCTCCATATAACTTCAAATGGCTTTTTCTCTGGTGGTGGAAGAGAAGGATGAAGCAAATCCGCTGCAGTTCCTGAGCTCCTGCTTTCTTCAAAACATGTATCACCCCATCCCTCCAGGGAGGAAGGAAGTGGTAATCTCCTGATTTACAGAGGAAGAGCAGAGGCACAAAAGCAGAAAACATACCTGCACTGCAGAGGGGAATGCAACACCAAAGTGCCCAAAGCCTGGTGGCCTGAGTGGGTACCTACAAACTGAAGAGTGCAGGTTGTGCAGCAGCTGAGCTGTGGTCCTGAGCAAAGTGTCCCCACTAATCAGTGCAGTGAACACAGCTGTAATTGCATCAGCCATTCCCCATGCAGAGATTTGGGGTGTTCCTGTATCATACCCTGTTGCAGCCCTTGTTCGGGAGTTAGTGGTGCCAAAGCCATTGAGACGTGCCCCAAGCCAGCTCCCTAAGGTGTTTGTCAAAGGAAAAGGGACTGAAGTAGCATTACCAAAACTTCATGGCTCTTGTCCAACCCACCTGATGTCCTTGCTGCTTTGGAGCACAGCATCTGGCCAGCAGCTGCCCCGGTGACCCCCACCCAGCTGAGAGGACACTCCACAGACCTGGCCTGGGCTCCTTGGGTTCTGGCCCTACCTCTAAGTCCAAACATATCCCTCAGTGCACCACCACCTCTGCTGAAGCACCTTCACTTCAGGCTGCTTGACATGCAGCATGTCTAACGAGAGAGCAGTTCAAGGCAGAGGAAGACATCAAACCAAATGATGCCTGAATTCATGTTCCTAAGAATGGAAAGGAAATGCAGCCCAAATGAACTATACAACCACAGAAAGTTAATGTATGCTCGTTTGTATATGAGGCCATTGTCCAGGGGAACTCTCAGTTTCCTCTTGGGATCTATAATGAATAGACCTATAAGAGAATGTTATGGTGGCAGAGATTTCTCTTTTCCTACTATTTAACTTAGAACAATATAGAATCAAAACAAACCCACAGCCTTTCAAAGGCTGGCAGTACAATACACTAAAGGCATGGCGTTGACCATTAAATGAAGGAGCAGGAGAGAGAGACTTTTGCCCTGCATGTGCTGGGAATTCCTCTCGATTCCTTTATCATATACACTGCAAGATCAGGGTAGGGGATCCCACCATGCCCAAGTGTCACTGCTTCGCTTTCACTACCAGCAGATGTCAAGCCCACAACCAAGATAAGCAGAAATGTCTTTCCTGATAAGCAGGAAAGTTGACTAAAGGAATAAGGCTGTTCTGGGCTCTCCTAATGATGCTCTTTAACCCCTTTTACTGTCTCGTCTGGTTAGCCTAGCTCCAAATTTAAGGAGACTCTGTATGGTGATATATTGGTCAGTCTAGGAATTAAAGAATCAGCAGCCCAAAACAATGGCTGTGCACAGCATTAACTACCTGATTCATCAAGGTGAAGTGTTTATTCTGAGCCTTTATGGTGATGGCTTTAATGATCAATATTAACTACCAGTGCTGCTCCAAGGATGCAAAGAAAATACAGAGAAAGAGTTTAACTCCTATGTCAGAGATGTCCAGAATCTGTAATAGCAATCCCAGAGACACAGAATAAAGCTTTCAGTGTTTCCCTCATGCAGATTGTCCAGCACTGGACTCTAACTCAAGATTACATCTGGCCTTTGTTCAGGAAAAGGCCGTTGGTTTGCACCTTATCACAAGGTGATTTGCACCTTATCACTAGGTGAGACCAGGAGAGAAGCAGTCTCTGGAGGAGAAGGGGTAGTGACAGCCCGGTTGGTACTGGAATACACATCCCTCTATCCCCTCTCTGCACGTCTTTAGGGGCTGTTTTAATACAGCAAAGCAGCCCCTAAGGGACATCCTGCAGTTCTGCACAGGGGGTGCGAGCTACCCGGGGCCCTTCCGACCCTGGACCAGCCAGTTGTGTTTGCAAATGGGTCTGATTTATACTGGTAAGAGATTTATGCTTTCAGCTTTGTCTCATACTTCTGGCCAAACTGATTGTACCCGCTCAGAAGAGCAGAATGTCACAATTGCAGTGCTCAGTGCCAGACCACACATCCATGTAGTATTTAACAGTCTAGATTAATGTTTCAAACCAGAGTGATACTGCAGGATTGTACAGTGGCAGAGCTTGAATGCAGCTCTGCAAACTCCACTCCATGGAAATCAAAACTAGCTCCGTTTTAGCTTTTCCACTCATCCCGCTCTGAGCACAGACTTCTCAGCTTTCCTGCCCTGATTTTCTCCCGGGTGCAGGACACAGAGATTTATACCCAGACAAAACCATCTCCTTTCCCTTTCTTTTGTCCTTCTGCCAGAAGCTCTCCAGAAAGCTGAAGATACTGTCATGAAGAATGCTAAACCAAATGGTGCACATACTGTTGGGCAGGGAAAAGGAGAGCCTTTCTCCTGGGAGCATTAGTCTGTGCTCATAGACTTGCAGGGTGTCATGGTGCTTGTTTGTGGATGCCTGCCCCAGATGACATTGTGTACCAGCTCTGACATGTGGGAGAGTGCGTTGGGAAAGGAGGTTAGTCATTTATTTTTAATAGCACTATAAGAACCACAGTTATGTACAAATTAAATAGAGATCAACTTCAGCAACTGGAAGAAGACACTACTTCATGATTTATTAAAATTAATAATAGCATTTCCCATGTAGGTTTGAACTTGACATTTCAAATGCAAAGCAGACAACAATTAGAAAGGCAAAGTACAGGGGTAATTTGTACCAAATCTTTTATCCTTGATATCAAGATCACAGTCCAATTAACATAGTGTGAAACCCCAACTTTCTCTTAGGGGTCTTTGTAGGTCTTCTTCCCAGTCTAACAATACTCTTCTGATACAAGCCAGGGCATATAAACAACCAGCTCTACTGGTCCTTCTGGTTGGGAAGTCTATAGATCAGAACAATCCCCTGGCTCCATAATGCTAAGAAGAAGAAATCAGCCCTGTGTATATCCTCCTTCAGATTTGATGACAAGGTTTCATGCAGGATACAACACTGTCTGGAGCAAGCTGGGGGGAACCTTTGACATCTGCTGCTCAGCAGCCTGATGCCTTCCTGAATTCCCCTTGTGCTGAGTCGTGCCATACTGGGTCTTTTGTTTGACCGGCACTTCTCTTTCATTAGGGCAGGGTAATATTGCCCAAATTGACCCAGAGCGTGAAGCAACTTGGTGGGAAGGCCATGAGAAAACAGTCCAAATGGGAGCACAGCCTAGAAACCCCACAGCAGCTCCAAACCTATAAATACATCACCCTTGAAGACTTGGCTCATCTCCTTTCTGGGCAAAGTCAGAACCTGATGTATCAGTGGATTAAGGAATAAAACTGTTAACGGGATCATTAGCAGCTTCACTGTAACAACTGGGTCTTACTTTCCCAGAGCCTTTGGTATCATTGTGCTTGGAGAAATCATCACGGAGTGGGACAATGAGCTGTGAGAAACACCCAATTCTGGCAAAGTGAGACGGGCCAAGTGCACTGAGATACAGCCAGGGAGGCTCTGCCCCAGGGAACCCCTCCCCATCCCATGCTCCGCTCATGCTGACATAGGGTTCTGGGGATTAATCACTCACTCTAGTAATTCCTATTGGACCAAGCCCTGTTCTCTTGCCTACTCCGGCTTTCCTTCAGCATAGGAGCATAAGCAGGTTTCTTTGTGTTCTCACAGTGAGTTTTCACTTCTAAACAGATCAGGATTTTCCAGCAAGATCAGGAAAATCTCTACCTTTCTAAAGCATGCAGCGAGATCAGCTTTCGGGCAGTGCTTTCCTCGCTCAGCTTCTACCACTGAATGTCTAAACAACCGCAATCAACTCAATGTTCTGTCACACAAAGGGAAACTCAAAGACAGGCTGTTGTTTTCTGCCAGGTGACAGCTTTAAACCTGTGTAACTGAGAGGAAAGCTCGTCCCAATTGCAGGAACATGAAATGAAAGTAATCCGGACATCATCCATTCATAGAGAAAAGAATGAGGCCGGCCAAAAGGTTACCTGATGCTGCTTCACACCATGTCAGAGCTTAAACTGTGTTTAAAAGGTTCTCAGGGTGACATCATGGTTTACAATTAAAGGATGATTCCAGTGAATGTAACAGAAACCCCTTTAAAGTAGCCAAATTTGCTGTTCAGCTCCGTCCTGCTGTGTCATGCAGCCAGAGCTGATGCCACTTCCTTGCCTCATGTACATCCAGAAGGAGATCTGGGAAAAGCATTTCTTCCCACACCTGGGCTCTGCGTTATTTCTTCTGATACTCCTCATGGATTAAGGAGTAAAGTGTTTTTAAGGAGTGCTTTTAAGGAGTGGATGCTCATGAAGCCCTTTAGCAACTATGGTATTAATTCAGAGTGGAGGGCAGTGAATGGAGGGGGTACCCTTCCCTGAGGGAGGTGGGGAGGTACCCAGTGCCCCAGTGCAGGACAACAGGGCACCTGGGGATTTATTTGTCTGCAAGTAAAGACAGAGACCTTGAGGTTTGCAACTGATAATCCACAGTGCTTTACTTCCCTCCTTTCAAACACAGTCTTCCTGTTAGGGGCTCTGGGCAATCTCTTTCAACAGCCATTTCCTGTATGGAGGCGTATTGTAAAGAGGATTGCCCACACGAAGGGCTTCCAAATGCTCCTGTGTGGGCATGTGGATGGCTCCTCCGGGAGCCAGCTCCAGGCAGCTGGAAGAGCAAGTGGAGCAGCAGAGGGGAAGAACACCTTTTATAACTCCTGTGTGGAGGACACACTGTAGTAGGCATCTGCACACTGAAGGTCTGAAACACTGACCCCTGCGCAACCCAAAACACAAGAGCTTGGGAAGGCCAGGCTCAGGATCAGCTTTCAGGAATGATCCCTATGGCTACAAAGGGCCAAAGTGAGCCCTTCCCGGTAGCTGTGAGGGAACTGAGGATGGGAACTGGGATTCTGGGAGACCCCACACTCACATCACCCACTGCAGGCTTCTGGGGATGGGAGGAAATTAGTTTTAACTCCTAGATCATTGTATTCAGCACTGATTTCAGTTAATGAGGTTCCAGTTAACAGCAAACAGGATGAATGCTTTATGAATGTGTATTTGTGTGGCGTGTCCCTGTGAGCAGTCCTGGTTTACTCACAGCTAGAGAGGAGCAGGCAAAGTAGCCCCATGGTGGATGGTGCTTTCCTGCAGGCTGACCTCAGTGTGTGTGTAGGCAGAGTCCAAGGTGTGCAGGCTCTGAGCCGCGGGCTCTGAGGAAGCGAACATTTTGGCCGAGGTGGTTTAGATTGGTGGTGATGTTGTAAAAAATGGAACAGGTAATGAGGAGGTCAAGCTTCCTTGACCCTCAAATCAAGAACAATCCCAGCAGGGCTGAAAACTCCCCTCTCTACTTCCTTGGCAATCATGTTCCCACAGTTCAGAAAAACACAGGAAGATCTAAGGAAACCTATGTGGAAATGCAGAAGACAAAGGCAAGTGATCTGAAAATAGAAGGCTGGTCCATATATTTCCTTTACATTCTAGGCCTGAGTGTAGTTTTTGGCTGAATGCTGAAATCTTGGGGACCATATGCTTTTGCCATTCCCTGCAGGGCACAAAGGAAAACTGGCTTATTCAGCCTTCCATCATTCAGAGGGTTAGATGAGGTTCTTGAGTTGCTCAGTAATGTCAAGAGCTCCCCAGTGCTCAAAGCTTCACTTTTAGAGCCACAACAAAAGTCCTGACCAGTGGTCACACGCACTCTTTGGCAATCCCACTTTGGCTTGCCAAATCAGGCACAATTTTAAAGGGAAAATTCATTTTGGTACAGGGAAGAGAGATGGAGCAGACCCCTCTTGTGCAAGGGCTGAGAAATTCCTCTTGGCTTTTTCTAATGTAAAAATTCAAGGAATCTTGAGCCCTGAGGGGAGTTTAGGAGACATCCAGGAAAGGGGAGGAGAGCGGGAGAGGGATGTAGGATATAGTGGGGACAAAAAGTATGCGCTGTAAAGACAGAGTAATCCAAGGACTTGGAGATGAGGGTATTGGGCTGCCTCCTAAAGCAGTCCGCAGGCTTACTCACTATCCATCAGAGGGCATAGTTGTGTTACACTGTTAGTAACAGCCTAATATAGACGTTAACAACATTCGCACAGGGCAGTTACTCAGCTCCCTTAGGTTGTGAATTCACTGCTTACATTTCCAGAGCCTTTGAAAGCAGGGAGCTGACACAGTCCCTGGGGTACATGGAGTGCAATGCCAGCGATGGCTGCACTGCTGCAAGCCCTGTCTTGGCTATGGCAAAGAAACACACCCTCACACCAGATCCACCTCTTGCTCATCACAGCCCCTGAGATCAGACTCCCTACCTTCTCTGAGCCTTCCTCCTTCCCCACTTGAGGAAGCAGCTCATGGACAAGGCTCTAAGGTCACACCTCTCATACAGAAAACCTTGCTTCACATGACTTGTTCTAATCTTGCCTTGCTGATGATGATTGCAAGCTCTCTGCGGCTGAAGTTGTGCTCCCTGGGGCAAACTTCAAGCATGCACTTAAATTAAATGCCATTTCCAGATAATAACCTTGGCTGGGGGATTTTGGCAGCTTCTACTGTTTTCTCTGTGGCCTTAAAAATGAAAGAAGTGTCTAACTTGGTGAGGAGATCAGCTCTCTGTTACACACATTTCATGCCAGCTTATTTAGGTAGCCAACTTCTTGGTCGTCGTGACTGCGTACGTTTAGATGCTCTGCCTGAAGGTGAGGACTGGAGGCGCAGGAATGTCTTGGTTAGCACTCAAGCCTTCATATCCTGTCAGTCATCTGAGCTGGTGTCTGAAGGAAAACACTAGGGACACATCTGTTTTGTTCCTAGCTGTTGGTTAGACACTCCAAACGTCTTTTAATTACTTCCACTCGTAATTCCCATTCCAGTGGCATCAGGCCGGTTTGGAGAAGAAAGGGAAGGTGGAGCAAGGCTGAGCAGAGGAAATATCAAACGAAGCAGGCAGGGCTGAGCATCAGTGTCCTTCTCATGCTCATGACTCTGAAAGTCACACGCTGCCTCCTGGAAATCTCCTGTGTAGTGTGAGAAAATGCAGCTTGCTGTTGCTGGTTTTCAGTGTGAACTGAGAGCAGCTTCTCTATTCATCCCCTCCTGTGCTGCTGGTCAAGTGACCCTTCCTGCGTACACTTCGCACATGTCTTTGGAAGCAAAAGGCATGTTTCATCTCTGAACGTATATGGCATAGAGCATCTTCACTCTCCTTCAAACCACACTGGCATTTGGGAAGACAAACTTAGGAACACAAACCACCTATCCCTGACTGCACCTCAGGAATCTCTGGTCGTGGCTGGAAACTTTTTGCCCTTGTGCGTTAGTTTAGTGTGTGGTGTCCCAGCTCATGGCAGGGGGGTTGGAACTAGATGATCTTAAGGTCCTTTCCAACCCTGACTGTTCTATGATTCTATGATTCTATATTCAGCCCAGCTTGATACATTACTTCTAACTGGAGTAGAATGAGCTATTGCTTTGTACAAATAATTCATCATAAAGTGAACATTTCAAAGAATGTGCTAAAGGACAGAGACAGCTCAAATGCAGCCTGTTGCTCTCACCGAGATAGGTATTAGCAGACCCATGGGGAAACGTGTGCAGATAAATATCGTTTAAAGAAAAGACTGTAAGTTGTTATAACAGCAACCTTCCCCCAGCTGCCTGCTTTGTATTCTCAGTATTCTTTTGGGTTCAGTGCTGTTTTTCAGAAGTCAGGGAGTATTCAGAAATACTTGACATTTTTTTCCTTGCCTTAAATGGATGAATTAGTGCAAAGAGATTTCCAGTCAGTTTCCAATGTGGCAGCTTCAGGCAGGAGGCTCGTATATCACAACCTGAAAAAAGGGCCTCTCTGCTTTTTATAACATTTTCCCACTGTAAAGCAAATGTTTAGGAATAACACCGATTAGGAGACACATTTCTGGTTTACTAGAACCGATGGATGGCCAGGGTTGTCAGCGGGCCAGTCCTCAGCCTCCCAGCACTGGCTGGAGCCTCCGGCCCCGCGACAGGGCAGCGAGCATCCCAGCCAGCAAACTGGGAAAGCCAGAGCTCCTGAAGCTTTTGACTCGGTTACTGATACGTGGTATAAGTGAAAGGTGCATGTCAGCGAGTTAAACTGCCCATCCTGCTCTGTTTGTAGAAGAGGTTGCAAACTGAAACAAGAAAAAGTCAATTTAAATCATGCTTTAATTTCAAAGGGATTGGGCAGGACCTAATTTCTATTCTTTAATCTTGTTAGTTTTACAGTATTAAATCACTGAAATTACCGAGTTTATTCCAACACCTGAAAAGTTATTTGGATTGCTCAAATAGCAACAGCTTCTTAATTATAAGAAGTTTTGAACAGTAACATCAGGGGGTAAAAGATACTAAATTTTTCATGCAAGATACAAGGTGTAAAAAAGTCTTTGCAGATTGTTGTTTAAAGGGCTGCTTTTAAGCAACCCACTCCATATCTAAACCATGTGCCAGCTGCACAGTAATTACTACATCATAAGTTTTGAGCAGAAAGATCCTAACTATTACTCTAAGGAGTTGAACATAAGCTGTGTCATAAGCAAGAAGAAAGTGGAAATGTCATGATAGTTGTGGAACTGTCTTTGGAAATTCTAAGATGCGTAAAATATTTTGAAGCTGTGTTTTACAATAAGGCAGGAAATTACTGGGGTGATGTTTGCAGGTCTCTTCCCCCTGCTAAACACCCACAAGGACTGAAAGCACCAAGTCAGGAGTTCTCTAAAGGAGACCATCCTTTGATCTAGATGAATTTAAAGGCTCTGGTTAACTTCTGTTGTCTGGCATCCCTGGCACACCTAGGCAGCCTTGGCCAGCCGCTGAGCAGCATGCAGAGCATAGGGACACAGAGGTTGCAATCAGCTGCTACTACAGGAGGAGAAGACACTCAGACTCCTGTGCTAAGGTTTGGTTTGAGCTGAGAGAGTTTTGGGGACCTGCGGGGTCCTGACTGGGGAGGGATCCCCTGCAGCTCACTGCCCTCCCACTGCATCTCAGGTACCAAGTGTCCTTCACACTTGTAAAACCTTCTATCTGCAATGCAGAGGACATTGTCTGGCTTTGAATCATCAGGCTCTTCAGCACAACTCTGCCTAGTTTTGGCCACAAAGGTCTTGGACCAAGATTAACCTACAGCCTGCAGAATAGATCTGTGCCTTGGGAGGTCAAACGGAGTATAGTTGAATTCATTGCTGGAGATGAACTTTGAGGGAAAGGTGGCCAAGGAGTTAATACCTCAGTAATATCAGAGCTATCCAGAATCCTCTGACTTCCTGGCTCTGTTTCACTTTGGCTTCCAGCCTAATTAGGGCACACAGAGACTGTGCTAACATATTATCTTTTCCTAATGATGGACAAAGGTCTGACATCCATAATACTGCTTCAAAATCCATCATCAGCCTTTGCCTACAGGGACAGCTAGCAATGTGCCTGCCTTCCTTTCCTTGTCACAACGTGCAGACATTGCCTTCTCTGTGCCTGGCACTGAAAGGAAAATTAATCTGGATCAAAATCCACAGTTATTAGGACCAGAATTATTAGGAAAGTAACGTGGTAAGTGAGGATCCAACTCAGCCCTGAAATATGGGCAGCATCTCCAGCCAGGCTTTTCACCCAGCTCCTCTAACAACACTATGCTCTGCTTCATCCCAGAGCCTCAGGAACACTTGTGGCAAAACACGTTTCCTCCCCTCTCTCAACTACTTGTCATTCTCTCTCTCTGATCTATGAAAGTTTGTGAAATTTACACTGGGTTTCTGGTAATCTGCTTTCTGTGGAAAGCTTTTCCCGGCTACTCCGGCACTGAACCTAAGGCAGCGCGTGCAGCTGGCTGCTCGCGCACGTGTCGGCAGATGGAGCGTGCCATGGGAATTCTCCCAGGGCTGTGCAGGCTTCCCTCACTGCCCCAGGTGCAGCCCGAGGTGTGGGTACCGGTGTCTGCACAGCGTGGTACGGACTCTGTGGTATGTCTCCTCTGGGTTAGCTCAGGCACTGCTACCAGTGTTCCTGCGATGGAGCAGCTCCTTTCCACCCGCATGGTTTATTAGTTCGGTTTTCAAGCTGGATAAGCCCTTTGGAGCACAAGCTCAGCCTTAGCTCTGTAGGTAACTGGAGGGAAGGTACCATAGGGGATATATGGAATTCAGTGGGGCTGGTGCTTGCAAATCAGTGCCTTTCTGCAGAAGCAATATGTTAAATCCCTGAATGAATGCAAGAAAATCAAAACCCCCCGATGTTTCACAGTGTTTCCAGAAGCTATCCTCTGGATATTAAACTACAAAAAGATTATAATATGCTAAAGAAGCCAAAGTCTGGTGCTGTGAAATACATTCACTATATATATATATATAAAAGAAATAACCATTACTGTCATAAGGAATTCCCCAGTAAATAACAGACCATCTCCCTTACACCATGTGC
>NW_009933129.1:77263-98906 GCF_000696875.1 Nestor notabilis | reverse complement strand
AGGGACCTGCACGAGAGATTCAATTTTGGGGAATAAAAGGGCAAGATGGACGTCACCAGATCCCCACAGATGTGATCAACAAGACAACAGCAATGTCTCCACCAACTAACAAGAAAGAAACACAAGCTTTCTTAGGTGTTGTGGGGTTCTGGAGAATGCACATCCCAAATTACAGTCTGATTGTAAGTCCTCTCTATCATGTGACGCAAAAGAAAAATGATTTCAAATGGGGCCCTGAGCAACAACAAGCCTGAGAAAGTCCTTGGTCAGAGTAAACATTACTTAGCAACAACTAAAAACATCGGTGTTATCAGCATTGTTCCCAGACTGAAAGTCAAGACCACAGCACTGCACCAGCTACTAAGAAGGAGAAAAAATGACTGCTGTAGCTGAACCCAGGACAGAGAGGGTAAAAGCTCTTACCGTGCCTCAAAGACTAAATTTTGCTGCTTCACAGATGAGAAACATTTAAACTGCATCCATCCCAAGCTTCTAACTACTTTAAGAAATGAACCAGTGATTCCTTACTTTGGCAGCGTGTGGGCAGCTAATATCCCTTTAGTGTTCACAGACTAGAGCCAGTGTCTGGTACTGAGCTCCTGTGCTAGTGACTCACTCAAGCACATCTAGCAGAGAGGCCTCCAGGGTGCTGTGTCCTTCTTGTCTGTGTGCATCACTCGAAGTCCTTCTGCAGACCCCCTTGCTCTGTGCATCCTCCCCTCATGCACTGTCCTTCATCCTGCCTACCCTGCCCTGTGCGCAAGACCACCTTTCCCTCAACATGCTTTTCTGCATTAGCAGTTCCATTTGATGGGAAATACTGATAGCCATGGTTCTTAGTCCCAGCAATGCTGAACCATTGTAAAAAAAACCCTCCATCAACTGCCACAAGATTCATGGTATATTCCTGAGAAGCAGCATCATGTTCATTGCCTCTGGCTCCCAAACTGAGAGGTAGGTTTAATGATAGATAGGGAAGGAACAGGCAGCAACAGCCGAGAGGCAGGATGCAAACAGCTGGTGAACAAAACCTCATATGGTCTTAATCAACATTACTTCTACATTCCTTCCAGCATATTCTGACTCTCTTATTATCCTGCTTTTTGGATAGACAACCAGTATCCCCAGATCATCTTCTTTATAACTAGGTTCATGATCCTAGTGAAATTCCAGATTCCTGTATCCAGTGCCCTTCCCAGATAACACTTATCCATCCTCTGGACACCTTAGTATCTTCTGAACTCAGAGAGAAATTTCCATACTTGACATAATCATGTGTTAGGACAACTTCTTTCTAATATTCACAGATCACATCTATCAGCCACTGCACCTATTGCTACTACATCCTCGTATCCTTGCTACTCCATGCCTGTATCAGAAATGCTTCACCTTGCTTCTGCAAAGAATTTCATCCTCCCCAGCTTGTCTCACAGTAGCCAAATTTTATCCAGACCTATTAGCTCAAGGTCATATGGAACTTATTTGGAAGTATGCAACTCAAATTGCTTTCATTTCATATGAAACTTCACAGTTCATAACAGACAGCAATTAAACTAAGACTGGTTGGAATGGTGGAATGGTAGAATGGTAGGGAGGTATTTATTAGTAGAAAAAAGAATTATTTTTAATTCACACAACTATTGTTGTTTTGCTCCAAATTACATTCTAACACCCATAATGACAGCTTCATAGTTTTAAGTCCAATGAGGCCACCAGATCTTAGTAAACATTTGAACATTCGCTTTATCAACTTCTCTTAGCAGCCTTGATCTGTGAGCATTTATTCAATTTAATTTTACTTCATGTGGTCTTGCAATTTTCTTTTACTTTGACTGCTCCTGGGACACAAACCCTTTGGCCTTGGCAGCTTTTAATATGCTTTTCTTTGCAATGAGGGTATCACAAGTACATTAGACAACTGAATCAATGATGACATACTGTGCAGCCCTGAGGTAGCTTTTTTTTTCCCTTCTTCCTTCTTTTAATTCAGGCCTTGACTGGCTAAACTTAGAAAACAAGCTATAGATTTAATCATTGGAAAACCAATTAAAATGAATTAATTACACCAACATATGGTTCTTAGAATAAGTGTGGTAAAGTTCTGATGTTTCTGTTACCCTATGGTCTATTGCAAAATGATTTTCAGACTGAACACATAGTCCAGAGGACCCCTATGGAAAACAAAAAGTCTGGTAATAAATATATTTCTAAAGACTTCAGCAAAGGAGAATTGTACCTGATAGAATCACATTCATAAATCAACTTGAAAGGATTAAAATAATAGATTCATCCTTTTGTAAAATAATACATTACCTTTCAGGCAGGAACATGATTATTTCCTAATGATTTAATCATGTATCTTAAGGTACTTGTGAAAGTCAATTAATCTGATGTCAGTTGTCATTACATACAGTATAAGGGTTGTTGATCCATTTATGTATACAAAATATTCTATTGCATTTAAAGTTCAAAGGCAGTTGTAAGAAGATAAACCAGTTTGAGATTGCATTCTGTTCTCATGCCAATTGTCTTACACTGTAAATGAAGTTCACTGGTGATGCGTTTCTTATTCTGCTCACATGATTAGCAGCATATTGGAAAAATCCATTATACATTCTTTTATCTAATGAAGTCATACAGCCTCTGATCCTTGCCTATTAGATGTGACCAACATACTTTAAATTGCAGGAGAGCAAAAGAAGAGGAAAACAAAAATTAGAAAAAAATATATTTAAAAGGCAAGATCTTTTATAGGCAAGTTGTATCATCTCTACTCCAATTAAATAGCACTTTTCTTTGCAAGTCATTAGCTCAATGGTCTGAGTCATGAAACAAAATATTATTCAGTTTAAGTAAGGTCATCAGATGCAAGCCTTTAACACACAAAGAAAGAAAACTGCTCCAAAATATATGAACAGTAACTTCAGTGACACAATCTTGGCAGACCTTGGAGAGAAGGTGTGTGTCCAGGTGCTCCTACTTATATTGAAGATTTCAATATGAGACATCCAAATCTGATAATTTTGGAGGTAGTGTGTTTCCACGCATATGTTGTTGCATTCATTATTATTGTTATTCATTTATGTACTTTGTTTGCTTTAGATAGATGGGATAGGGTCAAGCTGTAGGAGATGTAACCTTATTTATTCTAATTCATGTTTGATGACATGGAGATGGGATAGCAATGGAGAAAGAGAAAGTGAATAATAATGTGGTCAAAACAAGGAATTCATAAAACAGTCTCTGTAGAAAGGTGAGGAAGGCCAGACTGAATTTGTGAAGGATGTTGTAGTGCTTGAGAATGCAGAAGCTGAGAACTTGGACAAAAGCCATGATGGACAGCTGTTGTGAATGGCATGCAGAATAAACTTAAAGTAAAAAGAGAAGTGAAAGATGTTGTTGGGAAAGCAAACAGAGTTGAGGGTTTTTTTATAGCTGTTTAGACAAAAGGGAATAAAACATTTTTGTGCTGAGAAGGTAACAATACAGAGGAGTTCAAGAGAAATGCAAAAGAAATGAAACTGGGAACATGAAACCATGGCGACGAATAGAGAAAATCAAATTAAAAAGGAAGGAAAATTTCTAGGATAACAATGACAGCAAGAAAAGGTAGAGTGTCCTGGAACTGAAAAGTTGAAATGTAATCTTAATTTGGGGTGCTCAACAGTTCTTTTATGAAGAAATAAATAGAGGTGTAAACAGGAAAAAGTGTTGTAGCAAGTAAGAAATGTGAAAGGGTCTGGAGCTGTGGTCAATTGAGTTGCAAAAGTAGAGTTGTTTGTCTAGGAAGACTAAGGAGTTGTGACTGAAGCAGAGGGAGACTCAACAATAGTGCTTGTAGGACAAAGGCAAGAGGGTAGGAAAGACATATCTTAAGATGAAAAACTATTACTGACTGGAAGATCCGGATGGCCACAGAAAAGGTTGTTACTGTTGGTGAGGGACAAGTGGGAAAGAAGCCCAGGCAATTACTAGATTGGAAAAACACAAGCAGTAAAAGATCAGAGGAGGACCGGTGGTTGGTGAAAACAGCTCTGGAGAGCTGACGGGCTGCTGAACAGCATGGTGAACCATACAGCAAAGGGGTTCTGTGAATAATTACCCCAGGAGCTGTGGGCAGGAATGAGACTTTGGGAAGAAAAAAGTGAAACTAGGATGAGATTAGAGAAAAAGAGTGATGGGTTCGGATCACAGGAACTGGGAGGCATGAGCAGAGAAGAGCTTAGGAAGTTTCATTCAGATGAGAGGAAAAAAGAGGGACTGGAAGTGTTGAATTAAAGAGAGATACCCGAGAAACCCAGGAAGCATTTTGATCCAGTATGCACAATATAAATCTGCAAGGAAAGGCAGCTACATGAGTAGTACCAATTTTAAAGACATAATTCCTTGAGTCAGCTAAGACTTGAAGGAAATGTTTGGAGGCTCCAGATGCATACTAACTTTTTTAAATGGAGTGGTCATTCCACATGTTTAGAGAACTAGAGGAAATAGACATGAAGAAATATAATGGTTCTGATGTAACTTGTAATTCCTCGCATACAGCTTCCACTTTTTGGCTAAAATGCAGATTGCCACCTTTCAGTGTTTATTCTAGAACTTCTCTAGGATTTTCCTCTTATGGAGTCCAAATATCAGAGAGACTTACAGAAAGAAGAGTACAGGTGTCATGATACTATGCCAAAAGTCTCCTGAGCTGTCTAGGACATGACGTTATACTTTCAATTTTGTATTAGTATTTCAATTTTGGTTTACAGAGTGACATAATAACAAAAAGAAAGGAGTTCAGCTGAGAAATATACTTGTGGATAAAAGCTTACTATTATGGGATGGGGATTTTCTTCAAAGTCTAAGTGGATTTTTGGATCTGAGCAATGGTTTGACAATGTCCAGCCCCGATAGCCAACTCCCAGCTCCTCTGTGGACAGGAAGATCTGGCAACTTTCCTACCAGCCTCCTTATTTCTGTGTCTTTCCTCCTCTTCCTCTTGAAAATGAAGATGGAGAACAGAAATAGATAGTAATTTCTCATTCCTTACTCACACTTAAAATATATTAGCCATGCTGCTGATTGGAAAGCTTTTCTAAGGCAGAATGCCCTGGAGACTATTTTTAACATCTTGGAATTAGTTAAATTTCTTTTACATGTATTACATACTGTGCCTGAATTCTCCACTGTCTCGCTCTGGCCTGAGTGATCTGACTTGTACCACATGAACACAGCCGTAGTATTGCTTGCATCTGCTATAGTGGGAGACAGAAATATGAATGCTTTTGAAAATCAGGCCTCTGGATTTCAGCTGCCTATCAGAGTGGGACATGGAGAAACAAACAAGCAAAATGCTTCAGAGCCGCTTGTCCTGATTAAAGGCACGCTACCATAGAAGCTTGGTATCTAATTTCATGGAACCTAATCCAGCATACACATGGTCCTTACAGCCTACTGTGACTGCAAGCTGTTTTGCAGCCCTTGAAGGAACAGATTTATTCAAAGTATAGATTTGATATTTGCCTTCATTTCTACATTACAGACAGCTGTAGCAATGCAGTCTGGAAGGAAGAAAACTGAAAGGCACTATGTCCAGATCCATTTGCAAAAGGAAGAATTGAATTTGCTTGTGAGGTAGAGAAAACTGAAGACTCTTTGACACTATATTCTTTCATTGTTCAGACTGAGTGATGAGTTAATCTAATTCTGAGATTTCACAGCACTTGATAAATAGAGATCCGTATATTTGAAAGAAAGCAAGCTCATAATTTTAGTGTTCCTTGATGGCAAACCTTGTAAGGAGAACAGATATTCTGCTGAGTACATCTGAATTTTAATCAAACAGGAAGCCATGGTTGCTTCATACCTTGACAAATACCTTATAGATACTGAAGGGAAACAAGATAGTCCATTGTCTTTGAGCTGTGAGCTTTAAGGGAAAAGAATAGGCATGCAACACTGTAGACAGAGCGCATGTAGAATTTACTGAATCTTGCCTTTTTTTTCTCCCTGATCTGAAGTTGTAGCTAGAGGTATTTTTATATAAGCTCCAGAGAAGCTGTATAATATGAACAATATTTTGAAGTTTAGTACTGTTCCTTCTTCACATCTTGACCTAAGGCATAATTTTGAAGTCTTCCCAGTGCACATCATTAGAACTAATTTGAATCAATTTTCTATCCTCATTCAGTTTGTCTATAAATTAACAGAAGAAAGGCCTAGTCATCTAGCATGACATATTTTGATGAATGTAAAAGGTCATCTGGAAAGCTTCTAATTTCTTCAAAGTGGAGCTAACTGTTCTGAAATACTCTCTGGAAACAGAAGACCTATTAGAGTGTGTATAGAAACAAGTAAGAACTAGGACTGATCAATAGCACCTTGGGGAATAAAAAGGCTTTGGATCACTGAACTTTTGTCTCTTAATTGTATATTCCTGTTACAGATCTTCCTATGAAAAAAGAATAGGTAACTCCTCATTAAAAATAATTATTTTAGAAGTATCAATTAATTTATTCTTACAAGTGAAATACAAGATGGGATGGGAACGGAAGAGCACTTTGACAGCCTTCCAATCTGTTAAGCAATTCTTTAGAAGTGAGAGTACGGAAAAGAAAATTTAAATTGACTAACCTCCATATTTTTTTTTCTGCCTCTCATTAAATCTAGTCATAAATTAAGTTTTGTTTTACAAGAAGTAAGGAAGGACAACAGTTAAAAAAAGAATATTTTAAGGTGAAGATTGTGGGTGGGCAATAACCACTAAGAATTTTTTTATGCCTAATCACAGAAATGAAAACAGATTCAAATCCTCAAATGAACCTAGAAAAGAGTGATATTTAAGTTACGCGAAAGAAACAGAATTGGAAAAAAAACCCCTAGCAAGTTGCCATCAGAACCCTTCCACATACAGATTAAGCAAAAACTCTCTCTTGAACTTTTCAATCTTAATGTTGAATTTATTTTCCTTTCTTAAGAGGTAAAATATAGACTCCGCCATTATTTACAAATGGCTAGACTAATTGTTAAGCTGATGTGCAAAGGATGTTTGAAATCATGACAAATAAAGATTTTATTAATTATGATCATTTGTTCACAGGTGAGTCTGTGCAATAAACTGTGTATACCCTGCATAGCTTTTGATTCAGACCCAGGTGAATTTTGAAATTAATATTGCAAGTGAAATGAGAGATAGAAACTCAATTTTATATCTACTACAAGTGTATAAGCAAGGAGTAGAATAACCTCTGCCTATTTGAGTAAAGAGTTTTTAGAAAAGTAGAGACACATTCTCTTTAAAAATATTAAGTATCCGAATCAATAAATTGTATTTCATAATCAACATAAATAATTAGGTTGATGATTCCTGTTTCTGTTTATATTTGGAGAAAATCCAGGGAGGATAATGTTATTTTATCGCATTCATTCCTTTGAAAATGTATTTTAATTAATTCCTATTGGCCTTTTATTCCTTTGCAAACATCTTGCTGTGAGTATTCAGCTGAAGTTCAAGCTGTGCATACCGACTGGCCATTTAAATGGAGTCACACGGCATTGACTTCTTGCCCTGGTTGCAGGCTTTCCATAAGCCACCTGGACATCAGATCACTCAGAGGCAGCAGCTAGATTGGATTAGGCAAGTTTAGAAGATTTCAAACCTCTTCTGGCCACACAAGACTTGTGTGAAGCATCTTTCAAGAAAGAAACAAATTTAAGACAGGGTTTATTGGTTTGATGCAGTTTAGTTTTCACTTTCCCCTGTCCCTTCTACCCAAAGGAAAGGAGTTCCTTTAGCAGTGGCTGGGCTGCTCCAGGAGCAGATGCTTCCCTCTCTGGGCTCTCCAGCTTCAACTCAATATTAAACTCAATGAGCCTACTCAATATTTTCAATGATGAAGGCATGGGAGGTTGGGATAAATGGAATGCAATTTAACCCCAGGGCTTTGGGGGTTTCAAAACTGTCCTAAATAGTGCCTTGTACCATACCAATTGTGTTCTTTCTTATTGGAATGGTTGAACGTAAGAACATACAACTTGTTTTGCAAATATTTATGTGAGAAAGCATTGATGTTTGCATAAAACTAAAATAAAAAGCATCAAGCACAGCCAGTGTAAGATAATTTTAAAGCTGAGCAAATAGGTGCATTTGGAGTTAGGTTGTTTTGTCTTTTAATAGCAAGATATTAGCTCTGAAATAAACAAATTCTCAATAAAAGTTTCATTTTCATGAAGATTTTCATTACTAGTGAACAATTTTATGTCTATGAATGGAAAATACACTGCTAAATACAAAGTCATGGTGCAGAAGCTAAAGACCATGAATGAACTTCAAAAGATTGGTAGGTCCAATAGACATATCTCATTTGTTCAACCTCCTTTGCTTCCTTGTCATTGCATTTGTTGTCTATAAGCTATAGAGCAAGTCTTCACCTGCTATACACGTATTTCATCTGCAAATAATAAAAGCCCAAATTTGCATCTAAAAAGTTACTTTTGGATCAAGTTTTAGTTGAATATACACACTGTTGAAATGGTAGAGGTATCCTTGCATACAAGACATTAAGTGACTGAGTTCTGTGTAAGAATTTAAATAACAATCATTAAAAGAACTACAAAAGCAAAACAAGGTTATTTCTCTTTTCCATTTTATAAGTGACTGGAGAACTAGTGAACATTTACCCTTTGAAAGATTGAAGGTTGAGCAAAGCAAAATGAGAAGTCTTTTCGTCAGAGTGTTTAAAACAGTTTGGTTTTATTCAGGTTTGGGTGATTTCTATGTTTGATCTTTTACATTTTGTGCCTGGTGAACATGTTGAACAAAGAGCACTAATATTAAAAAGAAGCAGAGGTATTCGGGTGCTTCTCAGAAATGGAAAAAGTACACTTAAAGGGTTTTAGCATTAATATATGCAACAGCCACAATTGAATTTAAGAGCCAAATGACTAATTCTGAGGAAATATGTAAATATTCCTCACATTAACAGTCTGATATAATATTGTGGTTATATTTAGGGTCATGAAAATGTATCTCAGTGTATAGCTACAAACATATGAGTTTTCATGGTTCAAGCAATTTGGTTTAAAATTCTTTTTGTAAGGTTTAAGCCATAATACATTTAGGAACATGTTAGCTAAACTGACCTGTGCAGTGCCAGTGTCAGCCCACAGCTCCTGTAATTGAAACACATTGCACAACACAATATTTGTTGACTTAGATGTGTTCTGATTGTAAGACCCTGCTCAAAGCAATATCCTTCAGGAGCTTTAGTCCCAGATGAATCACAGTTTTAAAACAAACCTCTCATCCTCCCAAAGAGCCGGTGTGAATTCGATGTATCTTTTCATTATGCACAAGTTCATAAAGTACAGTAATGGGCATGCTGCTATGGTTTATTTATTGATTCATGTGCAAGTTAGAGGCTAAAATAAGTGTTTGAAAATGAGCAGCAAATGATTGAAGTTAACATAGAACTAGAAACACAGGAACATATCTTATCCTCCAATGCGATCATGCAAGAATTAGAACTAGCTAACTGAAAAAATAATTTTTTGTACAAAATGGTTGTGAAGGAAAGTTTGAAACTGGATGTGATCATAGAATCATAGAATTAACTAGGTTGGAAAACACCTTTAAGATCAAGTCCAACCATTACCCCTCGACTGCCAACTCCACCACTAATAACAGGTATTTTCTTATCTCCCCGAGTCTGCAGAGTCTGAAACAATGGCTCCAGATGAAGAAGTTAGCATTACACTTATCAAATGTAAGCTACTTTCAAAACTTGTTTTTGATGCAGGAAAAGAGAATAAGAAAGAGGCCAACAAAACCAAATCTCCTCCGCTGCTGTTCAAACGTGGAGAAACCAGTCCAGCTTCAGTGCCACAAACGCTAGGTGAGGGCTCAGGCTGTACATCCTCCGTCTGTCCTAGTCCACATTTCCAATGTCTTCAGCAGCATACCCACGTTCGTTTTTTACTGGTTTCACCTCAACAAATGCTAAGTGACTCACAATATTACTTATTTCTCCACAAGCAAAAGGGTGTTCAGCCAGCACATGTTCTGTGGTAGGCTTGTGTGAATGCTGACAAGGCGAGAGTGAATGAAAGGTTGGATGTAAGGGTGTGGAAATGAAGAAGAAAAAGTGTTCACTACATTTTGAACAGTTTCTCTGTCCCACTTCAAGGTGGGAAATCTGAGCCCATGCCATCTGTTACCTGCTGGATGCTAATTCTGCCCAGGATAATTTTCTGGAGCTTTTCCTGTGGCTGTATTTTCATGGGAGGATTTCTGACCTCTAGGAGCTCTTAATTCTAGTTCAAATATTAGTGCCAGACAGCTCATGGAGAGGAAAGATCTCATTATTTTTCGTTAGGATCCCACATTTGACAGGAGCTGTAGGAAATGAGTTGTAAAAGGCTGGTAAAAGGGTGCATCAGCATCCTGACATGCAGTTCACACATTGCCTATGTTAAAATGCCCTTATTTCACAAAGGGGTTTTAGTAGGCAGACTGATTCTGGAGGCTTTCTGAGCAGATGACACACAGTCTCACTGACATCTGAAGCTTTCAGCATCCAGATATTTCCAAAGCCAGACTTCCTTGAACCCCTGGGTTATCTGATGGAGTGCTACTCTCAGGATGCAAGTGTCTGCAAGTCAAAAGATAGGTAACCCAAAGAAGCAAAAGTTCAGAAGAAGCAGAAGGATTTGGGTACTTGTCAGAAGTGTAGGGATTTTTGAAGATTCAGTATTTCATTACCTACTCTTGTTTTTAAGGTGTTAAAACATTAAAAATGCCACAGATGTAGTCCACTGCAGGGATAAAGGGAGATTAAATTAATCTTCAAACTCACAACAGGGACAGTTAGTTCTCATTTATGAGCTGTGAAAGTGCTAGTTTTTATTCATTCCTAAGACTTTGGAAACAGAAGGTGAGAACCCTTTTTTTTTTCTTGTAAGATTAATGTTTATCAACTTATTTCCTCTAATGACTCATAGAGACATCAAAAAGGTAATAGCATCTCATTTGGTCTGCAGATCAGGATGTAAATATTCTATCTCCATGCCACTGTAAGAAAGGCATTGCACATCTATTTTTTGGAGTTGCCCAGCTGTTTTATTGCGCATAAGCATAATAACTGTTGTCTTCTGTCATTTTCCAGAATTTTGTGTTCTTTCGAACACAGGCATCCAGGCGGTTTGAGCTCTGATGTTTCTACTGCAAGTGCAAACACAGAAATCTTAACTGAAGTCAGTGACCTTGTGTAAACCAAGATGAGTACAGAACACACACAACTTAAAGACCCAAATAGAGGTTGCTACAAAATAGCAATAAAGCACATGCATGGTGAGTGTGGAAAGACTCATCTATGAGCTCTGTAGCACTGCTGGATGCAACAAATACTGCAGCACCTGGGAAAGCTGGGATGCAGGTGGGGGTGAAAGTGGGCATAAATGCCAGGTAAGACAGGGCCTTGGGTGACATGGTCTAGTGGAAGGTGTCCCTGCCCTTGGCAGGGGGTTGGAACTGGATGATCTTAAGGTCCTTTCCAACCCAAACCATTCTATGAGTCTATGAAATAAGCAGGAGGTGAGAAGAGGCTTGGCTGTGATGAACTGCCCTCTGCTTTTCTGCACCTACACGAGACCTAGCAAAGCAGAGACATGACTGAGGACTGGTTTAGTCTCTATCGGCAGAGGAAGTTTACAGGGACTGTAAATGGGATGTATGAATTGTCACATCTTTGTCCAGCAATACCACTCCTATTAGACAAGAAATCTCCCAGCAACACTGTACTTGGCTTTGTATTGGTGATTATGTGTAGGATGCCCCATGGCAGGCTATGAAGTTTGAAAGGCAGGAGATGTGGCTGAGCACATGCAAAGACCTATACTGCAGCTCTGACAACTGTGCAAGTGTGGTGTATTTGGTTTAATGTGTGTTAGACAAGCTCTGTGATTTTTTGGATGTGCACTGCCCACAGCAGCAATCACTTAATGCACCATTAGGTTTTGCAATAATTGGCTAGTACAGGCTTCTTTACAAGAGGAGAAGTGATTTTCCTGGCATCACATTTTATAAAAGTATGCTATTAGTCATATGCCATTGCTGGTATATTTGACTTGTTTGTTGTCTAATGTTTGATGTGAAATCTATTTAAGATTTATTTTGTAATTTCCACTATGCCAATGTAAAACATATAGTTTATTGCCATCAGGTTGGAAAAAAATTACCTCTTGATGCAAAAAAGGTGTCAAGATTTGAAAGTTCCCAGTGATAAATGACAGAGACATCAAATATACGTTGTTCCTGTGTATCATTTCTCCGACTATGAGGTACTTTTCATGTAACATTGTGGTTTTCATTCTTGTCCCCAGAATACCCTTGGAACTGAGACGTGCTGTCCCAGCAATGTTATTATGCTGACAAAAAGATTTTAATTTTTAGACAGTTATAAAATATACGAATGCAGACATAATATTTTAGTAGCATAATGTAATACCAGTCATCTTAATCAGATCATCATTCACTCAAAATCCCAATAATTTGCCGTATACCTTGTCTAAATGGAGGTTAGAAAAGACACTGGTAAGGTCAGCAATTAGTGCTGATACTGAAAGGCAGCACTCAACGGATGGGACAGTAATTACAAAGTGTATGAAATTTGAAATATTTCACATGAAAGGCTGCTACAGTCTTGGGCTCTTTTTTAGTTCCTATGAATTCTCACCCATTTACAGTCGCTAATGATTTCTGAAGAGATCCAGAAATTAAAGGAAGTGCTGTCTTCAAATCATTAGCTCTCCAGTCTTTTGAGTTCATACAGTTGATAACAAAGTCACTGGTTTCAAACCTTCTAAAATCTGATCAGAGCTCTAAAATGACATTGCACCACATCTGTTCCATTCAGTTATGCCCATTTAAAATAATTATAATAGAAGTTCCCCCTTGCTGGGAAAACTCTGGACAGCTGTAATCTTCCCTTTAACCTGCATAAAACTAGCAGGCATCACATCTTTCTTGTTAGCAATTCTGCATAACATTTCCCCTGCCAGTGTAATTTAAAGCACCTGGTTGCCTGAAATAAGGTCAGAAAGGCTGAAAAGATGAACTATTATGCTGTGTGGTTTTTAGTAATACAAATATATTAGATAAGTTAAAACCTTTATTTCTTTCATTGCAAGAATAGTTACAGAACTAAGTTGGAGATTTGCTGTATTCCTAAATAATGATTGTCTAAATCATTCCTATCATTGGAAGGATGCTTACAAATGCTGTAAAGATCAAGGACAATTTTAGGTTAGAGATCTAAGAGAAAATTGTTAGCTTAAAACTTAGCTCATCAATAATTCAAAATAGTTCTGGGGAATGTAATCTATTTATTGGAGATGCTTTATCTAAAGCTCTGTGTCTATATGGGTTTGACTGCTCTTCTGTGCCACAAGGTGTCATTGTTTTACCAGTATCAGCTTTTAAAATCCCTGCTATGGGAAAATACACAAAAATCCGTTAAGAACTTGGAAGCATACACAGACAATTATCTAGTTTTTAGCTGCTTGCGGAATGTAGAAAATGGCAACCTGTCAAAGACTAAATCCAAAAGATCTCCTTGACACCTATTAATATACCAGCAAGCTTTTAAAGCCTTCAGGCTGGTTTGTTTTTCCCTTCCTTGTGTAAAGGCATGACGTGTCGCCGTTCGATGCCCTTACCTCGGTATGTGCTAAGGAATTGTATTCCAATTCCCTTTCAATGGTTTGGAGGATGCCACATGGCATTTTGACAAGCCCAAGTTTCTGTACCCCTTCAGGCAAACATCAGGAGGGCTGCCCTACTGCTTGCTTGACACCAGGACCTGTGTAGTTGTACTGGTGTTATTAATGCAGCACTTTGTGTGACACTGAGCCTCTTACACAGACATCAAGTAGGGTACTGTAAAGAAGAAATTCTACTATTAAGAACAGATGGGAAACAAATGGTCTCGAGCGTTAGTACTACAACTTTTTTTTGCAACTTCATCACCCAAATAAACCCCCAAGAATATTTATCCATTCAGGAGATTTTCTAGACAGACACCTAGTTTGCAAAACACAGCTAGGTTTCTCTTTGAAAGCCTGGGGGGGTTATCCATCACTTTTGCAGGGCTTCTCTGCTGCAGTGCAGAGTGCTGGCTGCTCAGCCGGGATTTCGTCTCTGTTATGAATGGGAATGCAGAGGGAGCTGCTCAGTCACTGCACTATTTGCTCTGCACTTGAGGCAGCCAGAAACACTACTTCAAAATGAGTGCATTGTGCAAAAGCCTTCAGAGAAGTTAGGGGCTGACAGAGAGAGGGGAAAAGGAGGGAGCACAATGAGTTGGCTCACAGATGCAGCAGGAGAGGCATGGTATTTACTTGTAAGGCTGGAGGAAGCACTGGGAAAGGGGATGTAGCAAGGGAGTTGTCAGGAAATGTTGGAGGTATTGCTTGGGATTTTCTGCCCAGGTACTTATGACCTTGAAGAGAAATGTGAGTTTCCTAACATGAGATTGTTGAATAGGAAACTTATGTGTTAATAGGAAACTGTTGGTATATTACACAGGCCTTCACTCTTGAGACCAAAGATGATGAGCTGTGAGTTAAGAAGGCAAGACACAGCCATCCTACGTGTATCCATAGTTTATAAACTAGCAACCTATTGCTGAAATAAAATAATATAAAATGAACAAAATGAAATAAAATAAAATAATAAAACAGATAATCTAGGCATTAACTCATATCACTGTCAGCTGAAAATTGATGTTAAAGACAGCAAGTAGATCCTTAATTCTGTAATCTCTTTTGTAAAATCTCAGTGGACCCTCCAAAACATCAAAACCATTGGAAATATTTCTCCATCCTGGGATAAAGATTACTGACAGAATGGCACGTGAAAAGCTTGCTGGAAACTGCTGTCTAAATCATTACCTTTTCTGTGCATAAATAGTGACACTCTGTAAAGAGCATTCAGGTATAGAAAAGAGGGAATTTATCCACAGCAGTTTGCTGGATTATAGAAAGACATTAAGTTATGTACTCGGTATTAGTCAGATTGCTGTAGGGAGAGAAAAACATGGTTCTTTTGCCTCAAATTTTCTTGTGAATTTTAACACTGGTTTGTTAAAGATTATTTTTTTTTTTAGCAGCCAGAGAGCTAAGCTCTTACTGAGGATCCTTTCTGTAATTCAGTATTGATATTAAAAAGGTCAGTAGTAAAAAAGAACACAGGTTCTTCTCTCTGGGACTCCTTCTTTTCTTTTCTTACCAGTGAATGAATGTACCAAATGTATATTTTTGTCTTTGCTTTCAGACACAAAACAAACCACACTTCTTCACGCAATGTCTCTCACCAGGAGCTTCTGCAGGTGTTGTCACATGTTGTCTGTTGGCAGCAGTGGTGAGCAGCGTGAGCACTTGTGCTTTACCTGGTCCTGCTTTCAGCTCACACGGGTGCACATCTTCCTGGGCAGGTTTCTGTGTGTTTATGTTTCACCCTGCTTTTTTCCTACTTTCATTAGGTTTCACTAGCCACCAAATGTATGCTTTTAAGTATTTAACTGAAAAGCAGTTTTCATAAGAATGGTGTTTACAGTAGCGACAGTTCAATCTCATACTGGCAGACAGAGCATGACTCATGTCTCTGGGATGGAAGGTAACATAGGATCTTTACGAGCTGCATAAAATCTTTTCCCTAGGCTGTCAAGGATGCCTATCACCTTTGCAAATGAGCCCCTAAACGTCACGATTGCTTTTCAGCTCAAACCATCAGCCGTGGCTGTCTATTTTGTCATGAGATAGCTTGCTTTGTGTATAAACTGTACCTCAAATCAAATGGAAAATAATAAATAGCAATAACATTTCTGATGGAGACTGCCTTCCACAGAAGGGCTCAAAATGTCATGTAATAGCTACAAAGATAATGTCTCATCCATTATAAAAAAAAACAACCCACCAAAGCAGGAGCTTTTACCCTGCAGTTTATTTGTTCAGCCTAGGCAGAGGTGAAGCTTCTGTCTCCTTGTGTGCCAGCATGGATGCAGCAGCAGTGGCTCTGGCTGAAGACCCACACAGTAACACCCTTCCCGGTGACACTGTCTGCTGCTGGATGAAGGTCTCATCACAGCCCTTCTTCCACTGCAACCCTGGGAGAACAGCCCAAATGCCTGAGCACTGCTTCAGCCTTGCTGGAAACATTTCTCTGGCATTCAGAGCAGCATGTCAAAGAAACACTCATATTCCTTTCAGGGCTTGACAAGCCTCATTTCATAAAGGCCT
The DNA here is from genome assembly GCF_000696875.1 of Nestor notabilis. Lineage (NCBI taxonomy): Eukaryota > Metazoa > Chordata > Aves > Psittaciformes > Psittacidae > Nestor > Nestor notabilis. The sequence continues at coordinate 82,628 of NW_009933129.1, read as the reverse complement.
TTTGCATTTGCCAGATTTACAGTAGCTGCTCAGGAGCTGTTTATGCAGACGCAGCTCAGTCCCTGAATACCTTCCAGGCAGTGTGTTATCATGTACTCAGTTTGTATAGCCTGCTTTTTACGCAGTGGGTATTCAGTACATTCACTGAGTACAGTCAAGCTGTCGCACATCAAAGAAAGGGACAAAAAACCCTGAAGTATTATGTGTCTTTTCAGAGCCCTTCCAGGTTAAACAGGCTGCCCCGAGTAGCGCACAACAACGCTCAATGCTCAGTCCGAACTTGAAATGCGCATCCATGTACAATTACCACTGGCCACGGCAAGGGCTGGCATTGCATCATGTTGATATGATGACAGAAGTACTGGGGCAATATTTGCCCAGAATTGGTACTCCTTCATCATGTCATGCAGAACGTTAAAAAGGAGCTGTGTGGGCACTGAATGCAGAAACAGGTGGGATACAAATCAACTTCAGAGGGGAGAGGAAGTCAGTAAGATTAGAGGGGAGTGCCCCAGTAGTAAAGTTTTGTACTCAGTGCTTGCTTTCTCATCTCCAACTAGGTTGTTCTGATTAACTGGACAGGTGAGTCAAGTGGATGATTTTAATCTGTGGAAAAGGTAAAGAAAAAATAAGATGGCTCCTTAGAATAACTCATCTCAGTATAAAGCTGTTACTGAAGACCATTTAAGAAACAGGTTTCTAATGACCAAATTATTTTTTAATTCTTTCCCACTGTCATTATGTTAATCAACATAGCGATGCTCATCTACCAACTTCTCAGTAATGTTCAAAGGCACTTAACTCGTATTTTTGCTTTTGAAAATCTCCCTCCTAGTATATTTCTAGCAGTCCTTCATGCTCAGCATTTATCACATACCCAGTAATCCTTATCTCCTCCAGCTTCTGTGCTGATAAATGTTAGCTCTATATTTCAAAAAATAAATAACCACAGGGACACATTTCAAGTAAACACAAGTTCAGGACTGTCTTGGTTTCCCACAGCAACCATCAGGAATCCTAATAGAAAATGGGTCAAATGAAAACATTGTATGGCAAAATAGTAGGCAAAGTATCATAGCCTTATTTCTGGTAGATGGCTGCACATTTGTTAAGATCAGATGTGTTTTACACAGCAATTTCTCTAAATTATTATATTTAAAGAAAAATCATGCTGTAGGAATACTTAAGCCATTTTGGAGAGAGCAAAATTAATGGGTCAAAGGAAACCAGCACGTACTTTCAGTTCTACATGGCATTTTAGTGATGCATTTATAGAAACTTACACACAAATCTAATCCTCTTTTTCCTGACTGGGGCACTGTCATGAAGATTATAAATTTGACAGTTAAAGCAATCTATGGTGCAGGTAACAGCAAAATATTCATCTAGGAACAACACGAATTTAATTTCATGCCAGCTTTCTTTAAAACTGTCTTTGGTTAATAACATGTGCATATCTGACAATTTTCTATTGCCTTTTTCACTGCTATGTTATTTCATCATAGAATCATTTGGGAGGATCTGTGGTGCTCTAGAGAATGACTGTATAGAACACAGAGGGCAGAGAAGACTTTTTAAGATCCTTATGGTCCTTCCTCAAAGACAATCTGTTCTCTGCAAAGGATATGCTAAATATGTAAGTGAATGATGCTAACTTTTGAGAAAGTGTGAAACAAAACAAACAAGATTTAAATAGATTGAGTACTTGGGCAGAAAATAAAGTAGGACTAAATTTAGAAATACTTTGGTTAATAAATTAAGAGAAAATCCCGAATTTTCAATCAAGTACACGAAGCTTGAGAAAATATACAGGTTTAACACTGCCACCTTATTGTGTGTAGGAATTGATCACAATCTATTGAATTCAATGAGGAGAGTAAATGTTTCTCTTCATACGTTGACAAATTGAATTTCAGAACATAGGTGCTATCTTTATAAGCTCAGGAAAGCAAAACTCTTCTCTCTGCATAGTTTATTGCTCTGGTTTTCATCAAAACACTTCTGATGGGAGAACAAAACCAAATGTCCTCTGTAGAGTATCTATTTCTGATATGTTAGCTTCTGCATTCGCTGGACTGAACAGTGTGGAGCATTATCAAAGAATGTTTAATGCTGGTTTCTGTTTTGGTATTGAGGGGTTTTTTTTTGTATTTTTTTGGGGGAGGAGGCGGGGTTATGTGTTTGCTAGGTTTTGGTTTTGCTTGTTTGTGGGATTTTTTTTTGATGGCTGGAAGGCATAATACCCAAATCTTTCATTTTCAGTTACATGCATTATGAAATAAAGCCAAAGATCCAAAGATGACCTCTTTCTTGTGCTGCTTCTGTTCAAAATTGTTGCAGGAGAAATTTGGCATTGAAATTTTCTATTTGTTTATTTTGGTTTTGCTAAATGCTTCCTCCATCTTTTCTACGCTTTCTGTCTTCTGATGACAAACACTAATTATTGTCTACAGAGCTCTTCCTCTTCCCCTTTATCCAGGTCCTGGCTTAAAGCCTATTTCCCACCAAGGAATACGTGGGAAAACTTAAGAGCAGTCTGGACTTTCTTATGGCACTGAGTAACTTGTCCCACAGGTCATGCCCCCCTCCACCACAGGCACCTGCTCAGCCACCATCCCAGCTCCATAGGAATACTGCTATAGGTGTGAGAGCAGGTGGGTGAAACCTCTAGCTTCTCACAGACTCTCATCCAGAATCTCATATGCTGCATCACAAATGGGAATCTTTGTTCTAATCCATGTCTTACAGGCATATGAACTTGAGTTGTCTATGCATAATCTAATACATAGAGCTTGGTATTCTGTTTTTATAAACAAATAGTAAAGAAATTAAGCATTAGATATCAGCTCTTGAGCTTACAGGCAGCTATTTTTGGAACAAACTGTGACTAAAATTATGTATCAAGGGAACTTGCATAATAGAATTTACTTTATTCTGCATTATAATGTAAATATCTATGTCCTATGACTCCAACCACAGTATTTTATATCAAAATAGCTGATGATGCAAGCCAGATTTCACTACTGCTGAGTCCTTGCTCTCTGATCTTTCTTCCGTTCATTTGAGAAAAAAAAATACAATTTCCCTCCAAATGTCTCCCCAAAAAGCTTTTAAGAGATAAACACCCCCCCTCCTTTATTCTAATGTAAACTTCAACCCATAAAGTTTTGTTACAAGAGTGTAAATCTTTCCCCTCCAGAAGTTATCTGCCATGTTTCTTCTTATCCTTTGGATGACTGCAGTAATTTTTATACTATGCTGTCGGGAGTGTAATGTTAAGTGCTTCATTAATGATGATTTGTGCCATTGAAAAGTTTAAAATGGGCTGATCCTGGCAAGGGCCTGACATTATTTATTTTTGTTCTTTGTGTTAAACTCTGCAAAGAACATTTTAAGAGCAGTTTTGCTTCTACTTGGGGATGCTATAAGCAGTATTTCACGTGCCATTGCCTCAGAGACAGCATTAGTCAGGAGAACAATAATAATGGCTGCATATATTGCTAATAAATATTTGCATTTATTTGTAATAAAAGGGATGCATTTCACTGTGTGAAAGGATAAGTAGAGAGATGCTTGTCTGCATTTGGAAATGATGATGATTCCAGAGATTTGCTGCTTGAAGGGTTAAGAAATAATAATTGGACCTCAAGGACCCAGGCCCTACAGAGCATGCTGTGGTAGTGCAGCAGAAAGGAAATATGACTGGAAACTAGGGATTGCCCTGGGGGCAGGCTGGGACTCCCTGGGGGACCTTGCTTTAAGAAAAAAACAGGCATCACACTTTACTTTGGAGGTGGGGAGCGATAGTGAAGAGCAGGAGGTGGGATGGGATGCCTTGGTGCTCTGATATCCTTATGGATTTGGCTCCTGGCTTGAGACCTGGTCCTGGATTTGGGAGTGTCCAGCTTGAGAGTGGTAAGGCACTGGAACAGCCGCCCAAGGAAGTCATGGGTGGCCCATGCCTGGCAGTGTTCAAGGCCAGGTTGGACACAACCTTGGGTGACATGGTCTAGTGTGTGGTGTCCCTGCTGATGGCAGGGGGGTTGGAACTAGATGATCTTAAGGTACTTTCCAACCCTAACCATTCTATGATTCTATGTTACTTGCCTGGAAAGTGAACCAGGGGGCAGACCTCATACTAAAATAAAGGCAGGATAAAATAGTCACAGTGCAAAAGGTATGAAAACTGAAAGACTTTTCTAATGTTTGACTGTCTATTTGAATATTAACCTTTTCTTTTTTTTTTTTTTCTCCCCTCAGTATATTATAAAATAAGAGGAAACAGAAGCTCATTTGCTAAGCAAAATTCTTTGTACTAAGACCAACACAGAATGGTATAAAATGCATGTATGTTTTGTTACTTAACAACAATTTTTGCAAGATGTTGTAAACCCATGAAATTTAGGAGAAATAAATCTGGATAAAATGTAATATTTTTGTCTATTTGGTATATAAATAGACATTTTGCTACAGCTTAAATTTCATGTGACCTCATTTAAACACCAGGCATAGGGAATGTGAAATGGTAGGTAATTTCATTTGTGTGTTTTAGTTCACTCTGACTATATTTGTCTAGGCAGACTGGGGCTTAAGTATGTACATCAGTAAACTGGAAAGAATTACTTCTGAAGATTTGAGGCTCTTGTCTGTGAACTTCAAGATGGCTTCTGGAAGCAAAGAATGAGAGCAAGCTGCCTTTCACAGTCGGAAAGAAAAAAATAGGTTAAAAGTGCAATGCCCCCAAAATCAGTTTTAGGAGCAGTATTAAATAACTTTGCAGGAAAAAAAGGGTCAAACACAGTATTAAGAGGCTTTGAATTAAATACCCTAGAGAAATTAAATTGTTAATAAAGACTCTTGCAGCCCCTTTACGATTAGTGTTTCTTGGAACTTCGAAGAGACCAGATTGCCTGTGCAATGTAAAATGTCACCGGAAAAATATTTATTTAATCAGCATGGATTAAAATATATGAATCCTTGCCTGGCTTAACTCAGCTGCAATAATTTTCCAGCACACATCTGAGACAGTCAGACACCAGCCTAGCTGGGTCTCTGGTTCATAGTTCAGTCATTCACTGGTTCTCCTGTACTGGAAAATCTAGCAATCTGTTTTCTAGAGTGAAATTCTACAGAAATTACAGTTCCCACAGAACAGAAATAATAACACAAAACTAGATTAAGGGGTCCTCACTGATTTCAGTGGCCAGACTGATATTTATTTCAGTATGATTGGGAAAAAAATCCCACACAAATGGGCTAACCACAGAGGAATTATTTACTGCAGATTGTGTTTAGTTTTACACTTGATCAACAGGCATAATTTAACCTAGTGGTAGAAAAACAGAGCAAACAAGTTAGTACTTGC
>NW_009933129.1:44033-77232 GCF_000696875.1 Nestor notabilis | reverse complement strand
CAGCAGGAGAGGAGTCTGGAGGAGAGAACAAGGAGGGAAGTCCAGCTGGAAGAGCATACCAGTGCTGATACCTATGAAAGAGATAGAAACTGGGATCTCTCATAGCTACCACACATCTGACAAGAAATAGATTAACTTCTCACTCTCTTTGCAGGATGCAGCAACCTTGACATGCTGCTAGTCTGTGGGATGGTATGAAAGGCGATAGAAGAAAGGAATGTGTTCACTCTAATTGTCAGGGAAATAAATTAACAAAGAAGCAGCAAAGAAATTTTTGTGAACTAAAGCTTCTCAGTTATCCAGGCAGTGCTATTTCCAACAAATCAAATTAATGTGAAGTTTTGATCTTTATATCCAGGATTATGATGATCTCATATCAGCAACAATTCGACAGCAGTGTTAATAGTGGCAGAACCAATATTAATACTCAGAAATTCCCAAAACATCTAAAGCAACACAGATGTCATATGCCTACTCCCAGTTAGCAGTATGAGACATTAACAAGCTCAGTGATCACTTTAAAGATTTTTATAAAGCCTGTATACATTCCTTTGACTTTTGACTAATGAAACTGCCTTGTGGATTCATTTTCCCCTCCCATTTTCTCCACCTAGAAGCAGCAGTTTGGGAGTCTCATTTCCATTACAGATGCTGCTGGTTCATAAAAAGAGAGTGCCTGTGGAGAAAGCTCTGGATTAGATGTGCTCCCTGTGGAGTGCTCAAAAACTGTTTCTGATAAAACATGCTATTTGAGGTATTTTTCCTTTGTAAGGAATCTTATGCAAAACCATGCTGCAGTTTGGTCACAGTATACGGAGTCTGCGGTGCCCAACACTTGGTGTACCAACAGAAGCTACAGCAGTGCTGGATAAAGGCCAAAGCATGGGGTACATTCAGGAAATTGCACACAGATTATGACTTTGAAAAATGGCTAAAGTAAATACTCAGTTCGTGTAAAGTGTCTGAGGCTCCATACACAAAGAAAACAGGATGCATGTCCTGAAGGAGGGAAACATTTCAGAGGGAGTTAATGCCTCGTCACCTTAGTCATCAGAGACTCAACTATAAGAAATTAATCCTTTGGAAACCAAATTTCATTAGTTCCAGTCCTCACGGCACTAGAATCTAAATAAAACTTCCTGACTTTTATGTGTCAAATGATGTTTTGAGATTAAAGGGATCTCTCCCTCTTTCTCACTCCCCCCTGCACCACAGGTAAATACTCTGAAAATTAAAGAAAATGTTTTATCTCAAATGCAATCTTCCTTACTTTAGGAAGAGCACTGGAAAATACTTCTTTAGAGTCACCCAAATCTATTTTTTTCCCCCAATCTTTATTTTTTTACCATGATTTAAAGTATTTTATTTTCAGGGTTTCGACCAGAAACTGGGGTCCCACTGCTTTGTCATTGCTAGCGCAGAACAGCATGATTAGTAAAACTAGTCTTTTATTTTGTCTGTAGTTTCTGTAACCAAACACACATTTCCTTTCATGACACAAGACTGGAACTGCTCCTTCTTTCTTAATCCCATGATCCAGAAAATGTGGGAAGCACAGGAATTACTTCATGTGCAGTCTTCAAATCTGGGCAGGACTGGGGCTGGTTATAGCTGTTCTGCCAGATCTGCCTCCTGTTGTCTGGGGGAGGTGATGCACTTCAAAACTGCTGCGTGACCAGAGAAATAAAGAGGCTGAAGGAAGACAGAAAACTCTGCCTTTAACTCTGATATGAAAAAGAGAAAGAAAAGAACAAATAGTATTTGAGATGTGCTGTTTAAAATTCCTTCAAAAGCTAGTAATAGAAATAATGAGGCCTTTTAATTCTTCTTTGTTTTGCAGATAGCACATCATGGCCTTCTACAGGTAGACATAAGGGTGCTCTGGAAATGCTCTCTGTAGTCTGGGAACTGTGTGGCTACAGTAGGTCCACCAGCGTCCTCAAATGTACAAGCCTGCCCGCTGGAAGGGTCACTGCCATATTAATGGCTCTAGGAAGGTGACAGATGCTACAACTTTTGGCTCATGACAAAACATGGGCAAAGTAACATCATGCCTGTCTGCAAATACTGTGTAGTTTGTCATCTTCAGGCAGGTATCAATTATCAATCTAAGAAGTGACAAAGGGTTTTTGTTCTTATCAATGATGGGAACGTTACTCCAGGGTCTCATTGCTCTGGAAAAGTGAGAGGAAAGCAAGCAGCAAACAGGTAACGCAATAAAAAAAGGGAAGTAATCATGAAAACAAATGAAGGGAGGAAGCGTCACCTTGCACCTCAGAGGAAGGACTTGGAGAAACTGAGAAAGGTATGAAAGCATTACACAGCACTAATGGTAGGCAAGTAAGTGTTTCTCCCATACAAGAAAAACATCTGGGAGGCAACCTGTATCTCACAGAGTAGCTTAGAAGAGGCAAGGCAATAAAGGAACAAAAAGCAGTGTGCTGTAATGTGGCCTAAATTTGGTAAATTAGGTGTTTGTTTTTGTTTTTTTTTGGTGTGTGTAAGAAAAGGTATGTCTGAATTCTTATTTCAAAATCAGGGAATGTCGTGGTTCCCTGGAAAATCCATGCAGTATGAATTTGCCAAGATCAGTAGTGATGATTTTGATAGATGGACTGAAAGCTTTTCAGTCACACATTGAAGAAGAGAAGGAAGTTTATTAAAGCAATTTATCTTCCAACTTTTTTACTTAGTCAACATAAATTCAGTTTTGTGGCATTTTGAATAAAAAAGCCATATACTGTATGAATCAAACTCATGTTCTTTTAAACACTGAGGTTTTTTCTTATGAAAAATAGCTGTATGTGTGAAGCCCGAATACTTTTCCATACTTTGACTACAGAAATGCAGAAAGCCATATAGGTCCAGTATTTCAATATGCCACACTCATGAAATGACTACGTGTCTACTTTAGTATTTTAGTTTGAACCAGGATTACATTTTCATCTCTGTTTATTACACCTCACATCATAGAATTGTCTTGGAGGATGCAAACTGGATTCCTTGATGAAAGTGAATTAGCAGATACTGTCCTGGAGTCTATGTAAGGCACTTCAGCTGCTGCTGAGCAGTTAATCCACAAACACAGGGCAAAGCTAGTCTGACATAACTCCCTCAATACACTTGTGGTATATTTAACAGGTGCTCAGCATCAGCTACTTCCATCAGGAGATCAACTCCCATTGGTTTGCATTACTTGCTAATGTAGACATAGCTTAAAAGCACCAGCACCCAGTGCTCCAGGGAACATCTAACCTATGTGGTTAATGTGTATTTCCCAGTTCCTGGCTCTGGATGCCCACCCTAGTCCTATTTGGTCTGTGTGCCATGGTGAGTGAGACCGCAGTGTGTAATGTCATGGGGATATCTGGTCCCAAGGTCAGGGGCTGAAGTGTGGTGTACCTCAACTAGTATGTGGCTTGGAAAAACTGAAGAGTCAAGATGGTTGGCTATACTATGCTAATAGAGACCACTGTCCAGAAGAGCAGCCACAGCTGATGAGAAATAACTGCTGCTATGCTGAGCTGGAGACACAAAGGATGAGCTATGTGGGGCCAAAAGGTTTGTCTGTATGTAAAAAAGAAATTTCTCCTGACGGTCCAACATGTCATTCTGCGTGGTTTCTGTCTGCCAAATGTAAAGGTCTGTGCCTGCTCCTTTCCAGAAATCACATCTGCCTTAGACGAGTAGGATATCTGTGCTGAACATTAACCATTCCTATAAAATCTACTCTAAATTCAAATTAAATATACAATGCATGGGAAGCCATAAGTTACTGGTAACATGTACAAGAATGTTGTACCTTCTTCAAGACAATTATAAAATTAAGGAAAAACACAACAGGGAATCAGAAGAGGCCCCAGTTTTTTTATTATTTTTCCACCAAAAAAAAAAGTCTGCCTTCTCAGGTGTAAGGCCTTATTCCAAGGCCTTTATTTCTAATGAAAAGAAACCACCTTGGAAAAAACACATAGTAGTATATAATCATACTAGACAGACAGCTTTGTTAAATGATTTTTCCTTGCAGATATTTCTCAGGGTTTTTAGACTGTATGTACGAGCAACATAGCACATACAGAAAACAATTTCATTCTGTATGCAGAAAAAGAGATAGGAAAGCATATCATCATATGGACACTTGTAATCACTCGTAAACATACATGTATACTCTCATGCACTGCCAAATAATCTAAAGCATCTGACTTTTGCGCATTCTGGTGTGCATACAGCTACAGAAACATCAGTATCTATATCATTTTTCCCATCTATATTTCTTTCTATGAATGATAAATAATTAGTGGTATAGCTATAAAGCTTATGTATTTCTAGCCAATGACACCTTCAAGGTCCCTCTGCTGCCTGCTGCTTGACCTTGGTTTAAAAGAACACAGAATGGAAACCTTGAAACCAAGATCAGCAGGATTCATTCTGTTAGAAAACAGATGCAGCACAATGGAGAAAAATACGCATTTAATTTTAATCTCTTTTTTTTAAGCAGCTTGACTATTACCAGTTCTTAAAAAAAATCCTAAGATACAGACTGCCCTTCACAGATGTAGCATACATTTTAATACTCCAATTAAATTTGGATTGGATAACATTGTAACTACAGTAACTATGGCAATGTCTACATCATTTCTCCCTTTAGACATGGTAGCAGGAGAACACCTGCGGAAGTAACATAACGAAGGGCTTGATTTCATAAAAGTACAATAAGAAGCATTTTATTTCATAATATTTGGACAGAGAGATTATGAGGCTGCAGTATAGATAGATGATATACAGTGATATGATCTTAAAGATACTGCTTTTGTCTTACATTACTTTTCAGTGTCATGTTCTGCCTCTAGCCAGCTAATCTTAGGTGGGACTTAATAGGCTTCTTGTTTTCTGCAAGGGAATGAGAACAGTATCATGGCAAAGTGGGGAACAGAATTTGAGATCATGCCACATAACACTGATGCAGGTCCATATGAAATGGACAAAACCATGCCTGGTGCTCCAGCTGCACTTCTCCATAGAAAATGATCACTGAATAGAAGTCTGTCTCAGATCTTCCCACTAGGATGGCTACTTGCCCCTGTGCTATTCGGTGCTTTTATTGAGAAGAAAATATAACCCTTTTCTGATATTGGTTGTCAATGTCACAAAGATGAAAGTGGTGCTTAAATAATAAAAAGAGGCAGATCACTTGTACAAAGCTGACTGTATTGCTTAAGCTGCTCTTCACCAAAGAAGGAACATCTTAATACTGCTAGAGCACAGGAACAAAGAATATAAGACAATGTTGATGAGGTTATCCTGGAAAGCAGCAATACTTAGAAGAATGAACTTAGAATAATGGTGAAAAAGACTAGCATTATATTTCGATGTACATGCTAAGAGTAAAAAAAAGATACTTTCAATAAATAGCATCTGTAGGAACAATACTGGAAGACACTGCACATACCTGAAGTCTATTCTTTACGGGAGTATGTGGAGGTGGTTTGTAAAGACAGGAAGGTCTTGAAGACCTTCATAATGATTTGGGTAATTTAAAAAATCGTAATATGAGCATCTGATTTTTGGAGCACATGAAAATTAACTACGTTCCACAAATAGTTAAAGACTCAGTATGACAATAATTATTGATGCTACTTTGACAAAGCGCATGATGGCTAATAAATTGAAAACGTGAGTGGAATGGATAGTTATGACAATTTAATCTTTCTGTCATGCCACAAGTAATTTCTACAACAGAAAGGACTATTCCTTTCGTTTACATGGGTAAGCATTGTAGCATCTGGTAATCCATGATTCAGCCTTTCTCAACCCATGGACATATAACTCTTTTTCAGCTCACATGCACAGCCTTTCAGAGATTTCACATATGCAGACGGTTGAAGAATTTCTGAACTTGTTCCCTTCTGTGAAGGGAGTAAGCAGCAGACAGGCTTCCGGAGGTTTCTTCATCACACATTAAATATCACACCATTCTCTTTTCTGTAATGGACATCATTATAGACCTCAAATTACCAATGTAGTCTCTTTTCAAACCCTTTCTCAGTTTCTCCATTTATCCAGTTCAATGCTAGTCTGATGACAGCCTTAGCCCTATAATTCAGCCCAATACTTGCAAATGTAAGAATTGGCTGGTGTTTCATGCTCCTTTCTGATGTTTACAGGCATCACCATATCATGGCTTGTTTCTTAGTTCAGCACAGAAGAAAACTTTATTTTTATTAGGGAAAAAGCCCTTTGCCTTCTATTAGGAAAATAGAAACTTTAATTCTTCATATCATTAGGGATCCCTGTCTTCAGGTATAGACAGAGAGTCTTTGTCATACCTATTTAGTAAGCTGTTTTTAATCTTTGTTTCTATTCCTGCATGCACATACACAACATACATTTGCACCCATACCTGTATTCTTCTGAAGCTCAAAAAAGTTTGATAGTAAAGCTAAGCAAAATTTAGAGAAGAAAGTACTTAATTTATTCTAGGAATATGGTTATGTCTACTCGAATTGGAGGCTTGCTTCTGTGTTAGTATACAAAGCCTTTTCTCTTTTTTTCTTTCTGTTTTCTTATAAATTGAACTTTTGTGTGGGAAAAAGTGCAGATAATAATGAAAGCTTTAAGCACATAATGATGATAACAACAAGAACAATGAGAAGAGAAGGCAGACAGATAAGACAATAAAGACACTGGAAGAAAGGAAAGAAAGAAAAACTGGAAATCTGCATGCAGGCCTGGGAGCATATTATTGAATCTGTATTTAATGTAATTTTATCCATTGCACCTAACTACAAGGGTGAATGCAGGCAGAGATAGGGAATGTTTCTATGAATTGTTATGCTTACTGCTTCTCTCTTCTATTTCTTTTTATTGTTAACCACTTTAAATTAACTTTTAGTTAAGACCATTTTTTTCTATAAAAATATAAATGCCCTATAGCATATTTTTGAAGGCAAAATAAGCTCCTAACCTGAGAGATGAGTAAGAGGAGCCTCAGGTCTTTTTATCAAAGCAGCCTAAGAAATGGTGCATTGCGGACTTCAGCTAAGATAGCGCAGTTAAAGGGAAAGTCAATAGATCACAGGAAGAAGAGAAAAAGATCAACATTTTAAATAAATTAAATTTCTAAATTATTATGTGGGATTCACAGTTCACAGTTTGGGGAAAAGATTAAAGGAAGAGATCTTGTTATGTAAGAACGAATATGTCTTGGGAAATTCATTCCTGTTCAAAAAATCCTCTGACCAGTTTTCCAACATTAGGTTGTTGGATCAAAGCCTGGGGACCAGTCTCTTCACTGGTGGTTATTGGCATGCTGGTTAGCATACATCACTACTTCTGCCTCTACTGAAGCACTATAAATTACCTAGTACCTGATGTATTTCGCCCTTTAAAACAATTAAATCAGGTAGAAATATGGGGTTTTTTTATGTTTTTTACATGAACTGGCCTTCGCAGGCTTGTGCACTTGGCAAAACCTTTGTTTCATATTTTGGGTTTAGAGTGCTTCTTTAAGCTGTTTAATCATAAGTAGAAATTTCCACTTGGAAGCTGCTTATGTTGTTTTTGAAGAACTATTCATGAACAGGGCAGGTGTCAACTTCTTGTCTTTTGAAGTGGTGGATTGCAGGGAGTCTGTTTCAGGTTTGAATTAACCTGCAGCTCTTGTAGGCAAACACAAAGCACAAGTCTATAAATAAAGACAACTCTATAAATAAAGAGACCAACCATTCATACACTCCAAAATGTATACTGATCACTGAGAAATAAGAAATGGACTTCAGAATATTCAAATGCATAAGAGACACTGTCTTAATTGCATTCCTGTATCAATTTAGAGCTTAGAACATTCTCAAAAGGCTTGAGGCAGAAGAAAAAACCCAGTACCTCTGATTTTCTAAGTAACAGCTGACAGTTTCATTTTGCTGACATATTCTAGATTATAATTTTGTATAGATTGCTTTTTCTTTTTTAAATGACTGTCTATAATAAGTCCTGCATTATCGTGAAACAAGATAAGATTTTATCTTTGGCTTTGTTCCAGATTTTCTTATAATATTCATGATTTATCATTAAATTGATGTATTCAAACTACTGTTTAAACATTAATATTAACTTTGCTTCCAAAACAATACAATTTATGTGATACCTGAACATATGGACCAGGGCACAAGTCTCATATCAGCTGAGTTAAAGCCACTCAGTGAGTTAGACTTCAAGCATTGAGAAATTTTTAAGAAATTAACTTCTCTAATCTATACTTCCCAGTCAATATGTATATAGGGACCTTGCCACACCTTTTTACTGATCGTGCAACTGTGTTGAAATTGTAACGGCAGCTGAGTTAGGAACTGCATGGAGGCTGGAAGCTACTGAGTGGGCTTGTTGCTGGGAAGAGTCCCCTTCCCTCCTTCTCTCTGTCTGGCTCGTGCTGACATCTCTGCTGGTTCTTGCCAGGCAGCTCCTGGGACTCCAGCATGCAGGTTGTATGTGGAGCCCTTACACTGCTGAAGAGCTTTATTGGTTGCATCCACCGTAAGCTTTATGACTGTGTAATACATGCCTCTGGACATCCCTGGCCATGAAACAATACCCGTTCAGTTTCCAAAGCTGCTGTGTATAATAACAGCCTGAGAGAGAGACAGCATTACAGAGCTTCTGAGACCTCAGGCAGCTGTTTACCTCCAACCAGGTAATAAAGTGACCTGAGATCTCTGAATCCATAGTTGACCATAGCATTACATTTGTTCTATATTTATACAATCATCATAAGTCACTTTGGGCAGTTCATTTTCAGGAGATGACTGCGTTGCTTCCCAGACTGAAATCTCTATTCTCTCAGCCTTGTGACTCACAATGCACCTTTAGTCATATTTTAACCTTCAGCACTGTACTCTCTGTCACATCTTATTGCTTAATACATGCTGCTGGGCACAACAACATTGTACCACCAGATAAACCTCAGGGGTTTCTATATGAAAAGCAAGTTCACTTGCCTGGTTTTTAATGAGAGTTCCCTTTAATTTGAATACTTAGTATGAATGTTCTCCTTTAATATGAATGTTGCATGCATGCCCTTGACATACTTGCTAGATAATAATAACAATAATGTCTGTATACACAAAAGTAGAACAGGGTATTTTTTTTCCATATTAAAAAACCATGCTGGTTGACTGGTTAGATCTAGTAATTCTTTTTTCAAAGTCAATTGAGCTATAAAACACAATAGATTCAGGAATGTTTCAGGAATGACTTTAGTGTCTTTACATTCAGAGACACCTCCCCTACCTTCTATGCATTTTATATGGAATCTATATAAAGATAGATTATGGTGAAATAATGTTAGCTGTGGGAAGGTAAAGGAGCCCTGAAATGCAGTTGGTATTTCAGACGTGTCAATAGCTTATTCTATGGCTTTACAAACCACATGACTTTACAAAGCCATATTCTATGGCAATCAAAAGTCCTATGCTATTTCAAAAAAGAGAAACTATTGAGGAATATGATATGGGGTTGCTATTCCTTATAATGGGAATTTACCAATTTGTCTTTTGGTTGGTTTCACCTTTTGAAAGGAACCTACTAGTTTCAGAAGGCTATAAAAATCCCAGGATCACTATTCATCTCTATCATGTACAGAAAATAAAGACCTCACTGTCTATTACTCAGCACAATCTCCCTTTTCTTTCCCTGTTCCCTGGCATGTGAGGAGCTGTGATTTTCATTACCAGCAGGCCAGGATGTCCCTCTGGCCAGGATGCAGAGATGATTTATTCACAGCTTTTTCTTGGAGATCTTGTTTTCCCATGTATCCTGCTCTATCTATTAATTTGTGACCAACCCAGTGCTGTCACAGAGCTTCTAGCTCCCACTGTCTTCTTTGTGCCAGTGGCTGCTACTCACTGTCCCTGGCAAGCCCTGCCCATCACTGCTCATTCGCTTTCCTGCACAGCTTTGCCTCTAAATTCCTCTGACCCCCCATTTGACTCTCATGTGGTCACCAAGCATGTTTTTCACACCAACCAACTTCAGGCATCTAATATGGCATACTCTTCTCAGGCTCCTCTGAGAGCGACTGCCACCTTACCTGCAGAGATTAGGGAGCTGTGCCTCCAGTGCAGCTGGGTACAGTAGGTGCCTAAAACTAGTCAGAAGGAAAAGCAGTCTTTATTCCTTTCTGAGATATTAGATAACAATATTTTAACTTCTCCAATATACGGACATTGCTCTTATTGCTATTATGGGTGCAGTTTTATTGATCATAATACCCGTATAATTGTAATTATCATAAGAAGATAATATATAACAGTAACAACAATATTAGCTATTTCATTAATTTAAGTGAAAGACTTGATATTCCAAATATGATAACATTTCCTTTTCTACCACAGAAAAATGGACTGCTTTCAATATAGGCCAATTCTAGCTAAACCCCTTGATTCGTTTTAGGAACCCAGCTATAGATTCTTGCTAATCTTACCACTGAGGTGTTAAGCTTTACTCATCTCCTAGTGAGAGACAACGAGAGACTGAGTGGAATACTAGCAAACATGGACTTTTCTCTTCAACTGAAGCCAAGGAAAAGCATAATTAATTTCTCTAGCTTTTGCTTCATTGGCAGGTAGTATTTGTTATGACCTTATTTTCTCACCACAATAACCAGGAATGGAAGTTTATCCAAACCTCTGTAGAAGTGGACTGTGGTGTGTGAGGCACAGATCACATTGCTGCTCCTTGGGTTACCAGGCAGACACAGCTCCCTCAGCTGCATTTTGTTTCAGTGGGGTCTCCTGCAAGTCCAAATGAGGGGATCCTGAGGAAGATGGTGATGAAGACAAAGAATTAATTTCCTGCTAACTCAGACAAATTGTATCTTGGCTTGAACCACAGTCATTAAAGTGAAAACCAAGTGGCTGGCAGACACTATTCTTTCCCTTTTAGCATGGGCTACAGCATGATTACATATGCCTAAATTGAGTTACTATAACCTTCTTAGTAGCCCTTCAATTAATCAGAAGATTTGCAAATAGCTTTCTTAGCTTTAATCTGCTTGCTTTTATCCTTCTCCTGCTGCTTTGATGGATTGCCCAGACAGAATAAGCAAGTGAGAAGACAAATACTATCATAGGTGGGAAAGTAACAAGTTTGCAGTACAGACAATGCATGTCCTCTTGTGCTGCAGTCTAAATTTTAATTTAGGAACTCTTATTTCTCAGAAAGAGTAAAAGGATATTACCTTTTATCCAGCCTACTGGATTTGTTTAAATTGATTATGAACTTCTGAAGCGACTCTCTCAACCCTCCTTGCTTGCAGTGCTCTGGTATGCACCATGGACAGTCTCAGTGTGTGGACTGGATTTCCTTCAGCTGAACCCAAATCCGAAGGAGTCACCCAGGAGCGCACCCACTGATAGGCATTAATGGGCTCAGTTAGTCTGAAGAAAGCCTGAAGAAAGCTCTGCCTTCAGAGTGTGAACTCTAAGTCTAGAGCTGTAATGGTTCCAGTCTATGGATCAGTTCCTATTGCCGTGTTTGACTTGCTATGTGGCTATAAGCAGACATAGCAATTGTGAATCGTTCAAAGCTCAGACGGAGTAAGCAGTTCTTATTTATGCTGCAATAGAGCTGTCATGCTGCTTAGTGTGTTTATATATAGCATGAGTATATAGAGGCACCTCAGGCTGGACCTGCTTCTATCAAAGACAGACTTTTGTAAGACAAAAAAAATCCTAACCTAAAGAGGAAAGTCAGCATTCCTACACAGGCAAAGCAAATCTACTTTTCTTTCCACGTGTGGAAGCCAGCAGCATTATTATCAGTGAGACAGCAGGACCTATGCTATTTTCTAGATGTGTCCAAAGACTGCATATAGCAACCAACAAAAAGTTCATATTGTTATGTGAAATCTGAAGCAGCAGATGGGATCAATTTCTACCAAACAGAAAGTCAGAGTGAAGATGTAGAGCTCAGAACTATATCAAGTGCAGATGAACTAAGGATGCTGTTGAAAGTGGAAGTTCAATGGTTTAGGAGGGTAAGACATCTAGATGTTAAACCAGAACATTGTGAGACTGAGGCACACAGGAGCTGCAGAGTCTTGAGAAGCATTCGGAGAGGTACTGACAGATATTGACAGAGATGATCAGGGTTGGTGCAATCGTCTAAGCAGAAGTACCCCTAACATTGTTCATACTAGGAGAAGGAATAGAGTCAAAAGCTCACACTCATTTCTCTGACTGGTAATGACAAGAGTAGCACCTACCTCTATATCAATCTTGGGAGACTCTTGTGTGAAATCTAGGCTAATTCTGGGCTGACATTTTTTTTAACTTGGGTCAAAATAATGGAAAAAAATACACAGGAGAAATTACAAAATACCAGCTTCCTCTGAATATGGTTAATGGGGCAAAAATTTTCTTTACATACATTAGCCTTTATGTCTAGAGCCATCGGAGAAGAGATTATACAAAGTATGTCCAGCCCCTCTTTAGATCCTCAACATGTGAGAGCTCAGCATCTTTGTGAAGTCCAGAGGGGATGACACAACCTGCAGTGGACTCAGAAACATAGAATCACAGGATGGATTTTGTTGGAAGGGACTTCAGAGATCATCTAGTTGCAATCCCCCTGCCACGGGCATGTTGCTCAAAGCCCCATCCAGCTTGGCCTTGAACACCCCAGAGATGGGGCATCCACAGTTTCTCTGGGCAACCCGTTAAGTATCTCACCACCCTCACAGTGAAGAATTTCTTCCAAATATCTAATCTAAATCTCCCCTCTATCGGTTTAAAGCCACTCTCCCTTGTCCTATCACTACATGCTTTTGTAAAAAGGCGCTCTCCAGATTTCTTGTAGACCCCATTATCTACTGGAAAACTGCTCTGAGGTCTCCATGGAGCCTTCTCCAGACTGAACAAGCCCTGCTTTCTCAGCCTGTCTCCATAGGAGAGGTGCTCCAGTCCTCTGATCACTTTTGTGACCTCCTCCGGACTTACAGCAACAGGTCCATGTCCTTCTTGTGTTGGGGATCCCAGACTCCCCCTCCAGGTGGGGTCTAATAAGAGAGGAGTAAAGGGGCAGGGTCACCTCCTTTGACCTGCTGGTCATGCTTCTTATGGTGCAACCCAGTGCACGGTTGGCTTTCTGGGCTGCAAGCACACACTGCTGGTTCATGTTAAGCTTTTTGTCTACCAATACCATCAAGTCTTCTGTTGATTAAATACAAATATGTAAAGTAACTCCAAAACACTTTCCAAAATCTACTTTTACAACCTTAATAATTCTATTCAAGGATGAAAATAACTTTTTTTTTTTTTTTGGTCTGAAATTCATTAAGATGCTAAATAACATATCAAACATAGCTCATTAAGCAAGGACATAGTAAATGTTTTCTTATTCAGAGTTTTACCTTGGGAAACAACTCAGTCTCCTCAGATCACACGGGAATTGTAAGTACTGGAGAATACAACGACAGAGAACTTGTGAAAATCACACGCACAGACTGTTCCACATGCCTTCCCTAGCTGGAAAAAAGAGAGTAGAAATGAAGATCCCTGTGCTCTCTGCTAGTGTTAAACAAAGACTGATGAAAAATACAATTGAACCGGATAATAAATAATACTCTCTGTAATCTTAAAAAATATCTACTGCAATGTCATAAACCACTGTAACTCTATTAAGTAATTATTTGTAAAAAAGGGCTTATTTTAATTTTATGGGGTTTTTTTCTAAAAGGTGGAGCTATTTTGATATTATTTAATACACTTCAGTGAAAAATTATTCTTTCTCAGTAGAAGTTTCAGGGGATTAAAAGCTATCCAAACATTAATCTTTCATATCATGCATCATTAGCAGAACGAAAACCTCTCATATTCTAAAAGGTTTTGGAGCACAGCTGTAGAATACCCAGAGCACACCTTCCAGCAGCAGAAGTTAAGTAAGTGGTTCAGACAGATTTCAGCTCTATTATTCGAAAGGTTGCTTACTAGAACAGAAATTTGGTCCTTTCTTTTCCAAACACCAGCAAATCAGGTAAGCAGATAACACTCACTTTAAAGCCATACTTAAATTGTTTGCTGGACCACGACCGTAGCTGGGGTTCTTGATCTTCAGCAGAGGCTTAATGCTCAAAAGCACATGGAGATTCAGATGGTGGTGCCAGTGAAGTAGTTTTGAATTTGTAGTAGCTGTATTTATAAAAATAAGCTGTTGCAATAAAAAAAGTCTTTTGTAATATCTAGGGGGCAGGGATCAAGAAACTCCCCCCAGGAGCCTTTATTTTGGTAAACCTAAAACCAAACGGTGCTGGGGTTTGAAATGTACTCAGCATAGAAAATTCCAAATATTCCACTGGACATAAAAAGATATGTTTAAAGATATGAAGGGAAGGGCATTCAGATCTTGTTTACGAGGATGAGGAAGAAATACATGAAGGAAAATGCTTACTATGTAACTGTTTTTTTACAGATCAGAATAACCGCCTGAGCCTTATATATCAGTATAGCCTTAATAGCCTTGCATATCAGTGTAGCCTTGCATATCAGTATGATGCAAGAGAGGGGGAGAAGAGGTAACTAGTTGATTCCCTCCTTTCTTTCTCTAGAACTGGCTCACTATGCAATCCTAAAATAAACTAAGATGCAAAGGATCTCTGGAGGCCACGTGGTCCAGACCCCTGCTTAAATCAGAGTAATGTTGGTGTTAGATCAAGTTGCTCAAGCCCTGTTCAGTCCAGGTGTGAGTACCCATTTCACCATGTGCCTGGGCATCCACCTAACAGCTGCACCAGAGAAGGGGTGACCACTCAGCCTCTCTTTGCCATAGCCCCAGGCTGTGTCTGAAGGAGCCTCTCAGGAAATGTATATCCCCTTTCCTCAAGGATCAGAAATGTTTAAGTCCAATCGTCCATCCCTTACAGCATCCTATAGAATATTTCCCCTGCCTCTGCTGGCCGTGTGAAAGGGAGATTTGGAACTCCTCATCCTCATTCCATCCAGTACAGTGAGGACCTTGTCCTGCCACCTGTACACAGACACATCCTTGTTAGATTAGGTAGTACAGTCGGAAGTCGTAAAAAATATGAACTCCAATGCAGTCGTGTCAGCCGGACTTCCAAATGAGTTACTCTTATACAGCCAAAATGGCATTTTACAAATATAGTTTCCTTTCATCAAAATTCATGGCTTTACTGTGCAGGCTGTTCTAGCAGAAACAATCCACAGGCCTACCAGTACAACTGCAACTGTTTTCTGGCAGGGAAAGCATCTCCTAAGATAGCTTCCCTAAGATAAACAACACAATTTATTCTAGGAAAAGAATGCCTACACCAAAAATTATGCTTGTGTGACTGTACAGATGGAGCAGTAAGTTTCCTCAAGACTGATTCTTCACTGTACTTTCAGGACTGGTTGCCTGAAGTTAGATCCCTACATCTGTTTTCTGGCACATAGAAAAGTGACCTGATTTCCAGGAGTGCTCAGTGCTCGGCAGATTCCCCACGAAATAGTTTACTTTTTAGTCATTTACTTTTTAGTGCCGTTTTCAGAAATACTGCAAGGCACACAGATCTGGGTTGCAGGGTTTCCTCCAACTATTTACATATGGTCAGGTTTTTTTTTCTGCTTATCTTGCCTAAAACCAGAGCAAATGCTACTAATTTCATTAACTTTCATTGCCTCAATTAAAAAAAACCCCAACCAAACAAACCATGCTTAAACTTCATCTCACATTATGACTCTTCTGTAGTATCTGGAAAATGTTACATTCAAACGACATTCCTGTTCCATATGATTCCTCCAGGGAAAGAAAGTTGAGACCACAGATAATACATTCTCCCTGTTATAGACATTATTTAGTACCGCATACAATTTTTTGTTCAAGTATTTATAAACGTCTTCAATGATCTTTAACCCAGAGTGGGTTAAAATGAAAGATAAAATCATTATGGTTAAGTAATGGAGAGAAAATTAACAGTCACAGATGAGGAAAAATATGATCTATGATTTGTTGGTTATTAACTAACCAGTACACATGAGCACACAAACACCCTTGGGAAGCATGGCATAGGAGTGTGGGAAGTGCTGCCTTCTGTCTTCTTTCCTGCTGTGGGGCACTAGTTGGATCAGAGAAACTGCTATGGGAAGGAAGGTATTTGGGAAGTTCAGGTTGTTTTCCCAGACTGATGCCATGGCTGCTTTGACTTTGCTGGGATCATGGATTTGTTCTTTGTTTGATAATGTGACTGTGCTAGTACGTGTTGCCTTTCATTTAAAATTTCTGGCACTGCAACAGCCTAGTCCTAATAAAATGTGAAACAGTACATTGGAGATTGTTACTGTGCTGAGATTTTTGGAATGGTACATTCATATCTATTTATATAATTTTACTTGCTGCTATTTGAACACAATGAAGATGTCTGTCTGCCTGTTCTAGCTAGCATTTGTTGTGGGATTTTTTTAAGTAATTTCTGTCCTTGTTCATGTTGTTTTGTTTAGTGTCCTTGAGCTTAGCTTTAATCTTAAACAAAAGCACAAGAAATGCTATGCTTTCAAAGACAGAGCTAAAAAGCCACTGACAACAAACATCGAAATATTTTTATTCCACTTTATTAAACTCTTCTACTTGTTAGGGGCTCTGATTCAACTAAGCTAACAAGGTTATCAGATTATATGTCTATTGTCTTGTTATGACTTCCTTGGCTGAGTTCTTGCAGTAAACAATGCTGATGTGATTCTTTGTTCAAGTAGCAGAACTGGAGGGAGCCAGCGGGAGGGAACAGTGCGGGATGGAGGGTTGTGGGGCTGTCAAGGCCTCTGCAGCAGCGGCACAGCGGGAAGCGTTACCTGCGGTCAATATTAATCAGTCTCTTGCTATGTGTGCTCTAGGAAGTCACTGCAGGGAGGTGACAGCCGAGGAGCCTGGTCTGGGAATCTGCAAAACAGGGTAACAGGGACACAGGCAAGCAGGGCATTGTAGGCATTGTTTATCCAAACTCACACATGTTAAAAGCCTTTAAAGGGGGTGTGTGTGGGTGTGTGGGGGTGTGTGTGTGTGTAATTAAAACCATTTAAAGCATTAAACCTATGCATTAACTTAAAAATAGATTTCCACTCACCACATCATATGCCAGAGTACCCAAGTTACAAGAGTAACTGTTTAAATTACTTGTAAAAAGGAAACATCATTGCATGCTGCCTCTTCTGCTCTTCTGTATAAATGCATTCAGATTTCCTCAAGCACTGTCATAAATTTGCTGTCTCCCTGCTGGCGTAATTATGCAATAAATATGCAGTTGTTGCTATCTATATAACAGAGGATGCCAGGGCAGCAGCTGAACAGTTGGAGAACCTGCATTAACATCATGCTGGTTGGCTAGTAATTCTGGTCCCTTTTTGGACTGTCATGATGCTTTGAGAAACAGAAGAAGTATGAACTCCTTCTACAGTATGAGTTGGTAATACAGAAGAGTACCCCACGGGACTACGGCAGGATTTACAGAAAATTTGGTATTTAATTTTCTCTGGAATGGTGTACGTGGATGTACGTGAGACACCATGGAAACCCTTGATCCTCTTTCCCCATCTCCTTCCTGCTCCCAGCAGCTTTCAAGCACCTAATGTTATTTTCATATTCTCACCAATAATTAGTGATTAGGTGAAGACTCCAGAGGATCCCTTTGCAGGTACTAAATAGAGATAGAAGACCCTGAAAAATTGTAGAAGTTTTGTTAAACACCTATACATGCTAAAATCTGGGATGTTCCTTTGATCTTCTCATGACTGAAATTCACTGTGTTCAGCTCTACGCTGACAATTAAGTCGTGGCCAGCATCCTGCTTCTTGTCAGGATTGTTCAAAAGTCATGTTCAAACATGATCACAGCCTTAGCACCCCCAAATTACTGCTGCCGGTGGGAAAAAACACATCTAGGACCAACAGCGCCACCGCTTGAACTGTGTGTGAAGTGATTACATCCAGCAGCATTTTAGCAGGTGCAAGGACAGTGCTGGGGCCCAGGGCCTTGTCCCCCACAAGTATGTGCCTGTGGCTGTGTCCCCATCACTGTCCCCTCCACTTGTCTCCCCCGTTTCTCCTCCCTCTGCGAACCCCATTGGTGCCAGCCTGGCGCAATGGGTCTTGGAGCTGGTTGGAGCCAACACAGAGCAGCTCACAGTGTCCTCCTGCCCAGGTACCCCACAGCCCCACAGCCAGCCTTGCTGTCCCTGGGTCAGCCTTAGCATTTTAGCTCCTCTTTCCACTTATATGTGTGCTGATTTCCTGTAAGTTACCAGCATGTTTCTTCACTGGCCTAGTTTTCTAAATGATCTCTATCCCTTTTGTAAATGCTTTTTCCAAAGAATGCTGTCTCACTTTAAGCTTTTGACTGCTGAAGTCTTTACGTCTGCTGTGTACACTCTTCCTCACTCTTTTAATTAAATTGTGTCTCAGACCCCACTAAGTGTCTCACATCACTGTAGCTTTTTGCTTCATTAAAAACTCAAACAACCCCAGAAACCAAAACCTGCTGTTTTATTTTAGCTGAGTGCTTTCAGGGGGAGTGTAACTTTGGAGAGGCAGGAAGCACAGAACTCCCACAGCTGCATGCTGCCCTATGGCTTCCATGTGTGCCAACATGTCTCAGAGCTGCTGCCAGAGCGCCCAAACTCAAAACCACCAGAGATTTAACAAAATAAATCACTCAAGTGCCTTCAAAACTGGGGGTGTATTGGTGTACTCTGCACCCATTCTGCTTCTCTTTTATAGAATCATAGTATCACAGAATGTTTAGGGTTGGAAAGGATCTTAAGATTTAGATCCAACCCCCTGCCATGGGCAGGGACACCTCTCACTAGACCAGGTTGCTTGAGGTGCTGTCAGCCTGGCCTTGAACACTGCCAGGGACAGAGCATGGTAACATTGGGGTGTTACCACTATTGTGTGGTAACACTGGAGGCTGACGGAGGAGAGAAACTAGGGGAAAGGAAGGTTGATTCCTGCCATCCTTCCACCCTCAGGGAGCCCTCCTGTGGCAATACTTGGCCATCCTCCCCATCTCCCCCAGGCAGGACCTGCCTCGTGCCCTTCCCATTCTCTTCCCGGGCCTGGGAGAGAGTCAGCCATGCTGAAACAGTCTGTGTCACATCCAGACTTGCACTTCATTAGGATGAGAGCTTTCTCCAGTTAGCATTAACAAAAAAAAAAGCCTACTGTAAAATGCTAACGAGGGCACTTCCAGATGGCTTTTTTGAGTAGAAAGGTTCTCACACTGTGTGCACACCGTGCAGAAGAATAGTTTTATAATTTCATAAAAAAACTCTGGCTCCTGACAAAGCCTTGCTGGGTCATGTTTGTTTCAGGCTATTGCAGTAAGGTATTTAAGTCTCAGGCTGTTTGATGTTACTTGCTTCCTAACACTTCAAAATCTATTTTACTTTCAGGTCAAATAAAACCAGGGCACTTACTGTTCATTACAACTAGGTATGTGTTAATAGCATTCATAGAGAGTCAGATGTGATTCTTTCAAATGGAAATGTCAGAGGATCCAGAAGGTTTTGTGTATGTATTTTTCTTTTAAATGCTGGGTTTCATCTGACCTTCACCTGAGGCAATTCTCTTTGTGCTGGGAAAGTTTCAGTGAACAGAGTTTTAAACAACTCACATAGGGACTTCACCAAAATGTCTTATCCCTATAGGAGCAGATAACTGAGTCCAGTCTTTGTGATTCAGGCAATGGTGATCTACACAAAGGGCACCAATGCTTCAGCAGAGCTTTTGAGTCTCCAGACCCTCTGAAGATTTTATTTTCAAAACAGAGGAAAATTGTGGTGTGAAAGGGACATTACAGTTACAGAGACCTGGATAGGTAACTGATGACTGCTGAGTACAGAGGCGTCTTAGTCATTTGGGTTCCACAGACTGAAATCCCTCCTGAAGATCTGCACCTCTAGCCTTTCAAATCAAGCACTGTGGCATCCCCTACCACCACTCACGAGACACCCTGCCCCTCAAAAACACCCAACAAAATGGAGAGAGGGGGAGAAAGAGAGAAAAGACCATGATTCACATGGAACAATTGGCTAGAAGTAGTCCTTCAAGAAGGATCTGGGGACTACAGTGGCTGACAAATTGAATGTGAGTCAGCAATGTCCTTTTGTGAAAAAGGCATACTACAAATTAGGATACAGTATTGTTTTTACACACGTCAAAGGCTCTTTCCTCTTTGCTTCACATAGTGGGCACTTGGCTGTATCTGGCTCTGGGTACTGTGTTAAAAGTATAGAGAACATGTGCAGAAGAGTAGTAACAAGATGATCAAAGGGGTTCTTACTTTGCTGGTGAGGAAAAACACAGCAAGTAGGTGTATTATTCTCCATTCTGGAAATGACAAATAGTCACAAGCTTCAATTGTCACATAAAAGGTGAAAAGACAAGATGAAGAACTGTGCAGCAGTAAAGCTAATTTCCTTGGGAAATCAAGGGAATTATGTCTATGTGGTTTTTTTAAGGACTGGATAGATAGACGTCTGGTAGGAGTAATATACACAGCTTTGGTTTCCTCAGGCAGAAGAAGGGCAAGATGGCCTCCACAGTCCCTTCCGACACACAGTGTCCAGTGATGCTATGAAAAACACTGGACTGGAGTTCCCTTATACAGTTTATTTAACATGGGAGTTTGTTTTGTAGATCAGAGTGAGTAAAGAACAGTAACATCCATGTAACCCTTCTGTTTGAAACTAGTATCTAAATGAAAATGAAATGGTCCAGGAAATTGGGGATTAAGATGCTTTACCAGTTTTGAGGCTGCTGTCATATGGTACGAGTGAGCAGAGAATGTAGCAGCAAACCCTGGTGGTGCATCGATCTTAATGACCCTCACCCTTGTATCTGTTCCCTAGATGTCTGGCTGAGAAGTATGAGGAGAGAGAAAATATCCTTTTGAGACTAGATTTTTTTCTTTGATGTTTGATTAGGCATACTTGAATTTCTTTGCCTTTTCTATGCTGGAAGCACGTTGGCGTGCATCCTGTTTTGCAGGAGGTGATATATGCCTACCAAATGTCTATCTGCTCCCCTGCCTTCCTTCCTTCCTTTCCTTCTATTATAGAATCAGGAATACACAGCATGAGCCCATAATTTATTTAGTATTATTACATATGTTTCACAACATGGTGGACTTATCATAGCTAAACAACCAATCTTCAGGATTCAGCAACAATGAAGTGTATCTTTTACTTGAAACAAGTTTTAATTTGAATCACAAATTCTTTGCTGTCTGATTTATCAGCAGTGTGTTGTATGGTAAGGGATCCAGGAGCGAATGACTTTCCAATTCAAGCTCTAGAATACTACCTGCTTACTGAAATTATGTATAATGTACCCTGTAGGCATTTCAAGTGAGCAGTAGACAGTTTCACAGTGTGCAACATTATTAAGATGAGCTGATGCTTTATTTGAAATTCATGCCTATCAGCCACAAGGCTGTGCCTGGCACATGGCTCTGAATTGAAAAACGTTTTTTAAATAGTCTTTTAAAAAGTTTTTGAAGGATGACTACCCACTGAGTCATTTGCAGCTAAACACAGATGACATGCAGAGACTTGATCAGTGAAGGCAATCTCGTTGAAGATGTCCCTGCTCATTGCAAGGAGGTTGGACTAGATGACTTTTAAAGTCCCTTTGAACACAAACTATTTTATGACTTTATGATTCTAAAGTAACTCCTTCACATACGCTCTACAGAGCCCAGCATAATCTCAGCTGGAATAACCAAACATTTAGGAGGCATCATGTGCGGGGCTTATAGACTGGTTAGTAATAAGCTAACAAAATCAGGTCAGATCTCCTGTCATACATTAAATCAAAACTCAAGAAAAAGGGAAAATAATCATTGTTCATAACACTGGAGTTTGGTACATTTTTTAAATTCTCCAGCATACTTTCCTAAAAAAAAATGAAGCTTTTGTGAGTTTGCCATCAGTCTGTTAGTTCCCCTTAAACATTTTTAAAATGCTGGACAATTTCAACAACAGTGATAGATATTTAATGGCCTCAGAGATGTTGTGTTTCTGCCTCTGGCCACATCTTTTATTGTTTCAAGCTATTATTTCTGATTGGTCTCATGCAGGATTTTCTTCCTAGGCCAATAAATGAAAGAGCAGAGGAGAAATTCCATAAGAAATGGCATTTCTCATAACATTTCTTCCCAGAATGAGACAGAAAAGGGGGAAAAAAATATCCAAAACAAAGTCTACATGTATGCTGTTCTGTAAGACTTTCAGCATAGTTTTTAGATTTCAGACCTTCGTACACACAAACACATAGACACAGATTTTAGTCATGTTCAGTATCCAGTGAAATCTAAAATATAAGATTTATTTATTAATATTGCTGGTTTTAGACCAGAGCTGCTGTTGGGATTAGATACCAGTAAGTATATTAATTAAACACTATAAAAAATTCTGCAAAACTCTGGGCAAATAAGTCTTTCTTGGAAGACCTCCCCTTCCAATTTCTGTCTTGTCTACTTAAATTATAAGTTTTTCAAGAAAGGAACTGTCTCAAAATACATTTTTGGACAACCCCTAGCATCTCAAAGTTGATCCTCTGGGCATGAAAATAATAATATAAGACCCCAATATTAATATCTTTCACACATTATTATGTGGGGGAAAAAAGACAAATCACTTATATGGATAGGATTAATGTTCTACTAGGGTGGTAGATTCATAGCTCTATCTTGTGCATGGCTGACTCTTGAATAACGTTTTCTCTATTGATCATAAATAGACCTTTGTAAAATGAACAAAACAGAAACCTTAATTTAAACCTCAGGGAAAAAGAAAGTTCTTAATTCACCCATTTATCCTCCCATCTTATTTCATCCAAAGTTTTTAGGAAAGCCTATTTCTAGTCATTCCACATTGTTTTGCTTAGTGAGATTAAAAAAAGAAAAAAATTAGAAACAGGAAAATGAAGAAGAAAATAATTTTATGAGGATTATATCTAAGAAATGTGTGTTTTAATGAGTATCTTTAAACCCTTTAAATCATTACCTACAAGAGAGACATGACTTTTGTGAGAATTATTAATTTTAATGATAGAGAAATGACACATTTAAGATTGACCAAATCTTCTTGTTGTGGTTTCTTTTATAAATTACTTGCTTTTAGCCTACAAACTCTGGGATGAGAACTGTTTTGGAGATCAGTGTTTGCAGAGCCTAGCAATACGCAATCCAAATACTCATAATTTAGCCTAATCTATGCAGTTATAAATAAAGGTGATATTTGGGTCATCCTGTCCCAGAAACATTTTTCTTTCCACTGCTGATCTGAAGCATTTTTGGCATTTCATTGTTACTTTTTTTTTTCTATTTTTGTAAGAAGCCATTTGCCTGGGAAAGATTTCTTGAGGGGATTTGGCAGCAGGCTTGACTGCCGGGCGTTGGGAATGACTTCTTTTTCTTATCAGGGAGATAAAAGAATGGGACTATACAATTTCATGTCATCTCAGTTTAGCAGAATCAGGGCTTAGAAGTGCAATATCCAGGCAACCTTGCATTTGTTTTCCTTTTCCACTCTCTGAAATGCCTGAGAAATTAAACAGTTCTTCTAACTTTGTAAATGTTAAGGTATCGTAATAAGGTATTAAGATACCTTTGGCAGTTATAATGAACTGAAATATAGTACCCATGCATACCTTCTGACTTCAGCCTTTTTTCTTAGAAATTTGACATGCTCGTCCACAATTCAGACTGAGTCTGAGGCATAACTTAAGGTTGTTTTTCTTCAGCACTTTTGCCCTCCCTGAGACATCTTTAATGTGCTTCAGTGTGAAGCGTTTTAGTTCTGGATGTACAGGTCTTTCCTAGAAATGTCTCTGAAGTGTTTCCCTGACTTCAATACATATACAACAACAAAGTGGCCCAGTACCCAAGGAAGCTGCATATTTTTGTATTTGTCTGTCTGCAGCGTTA
Organism: Nestor notabilis; assembly: GCF_000696875.1. NCBI lineage: Eukaryota > Metazoa > Chordata > Aves > Psittaciformes > Psittacidae > Nestor > Nestor notabilis. Next base: position 53,265 of record NW_009933129.1, on the reverse strand, counting down.
TTTCTCTTTCCTTGCAGCACACAAGGTCAAGGGTCGGAGGAGCTGTGTACATTTTAGAAGGTGTTGAAAGTGCCCATGATGTCACTGTGCAAGTGGGATGCATTTTTCTGAGATAACATGCTGTGGGTTGTGCTGCGCTGTTATACTCTTATAGACGTGTGTTCTCCTCTTTGCGATAGATGCTGTAATATCCTATCTCGTCCTTTGTCACTCTGATTACCATGTAGGCCAGTAGACGCAGGTGGGAGGCCAAGTGTATAGTTAGATAATAACAAAATGTTCTTTCTGATTTTGTAGTGTGTCAAGTCTTTCTCTGGTGATGGAAATATGGTGATGAATTAAATTGATTTTTTTGGAGGGAATTCTCTTTTTTTTTTTTTCCTGTTTAGAGTAAGTCCTCTCACCTTATGGCAGGCTATCAGCAGGTTCAGTGTCTTTGTACTGGAAACAAATTGACATTGATATTAGCTTTTTCTTTTAAATTTTTATTTTTTTATTTTTTTTCTTTATTTTAGTGACCTTAAAATTCCCTTGGAGTAACATTTGTTTTGATTTAAACTGTGATTAAAAAGTAAAAGGTTAATGCATTATCAGCTCATTCTAGCACTTATGCCAAGCTTTTCAGTTTTAATTATGTACTGCTTCTTACAAGATTAACCAAGAATGAATGGAAATACCAAAGCTGAATAAATAACAGTGGTAACCAGCTGACTTTTTTGTTTGTTCTACTTCACAAGTTTGTTCATCTTAAGAGAGAATGGAAAATCATACACATACAAATGTTTAAGGCACCAGGCTAGCCTGTGATCTGACACTCATTCAGTTGCTTGCTCTGAAACACACTTTGTATATGACCTTAGGCTTTTATAAAATGAAGATAATAGCACTTTGTAGCTCAAAGAATGATGTGAGAATGAATACATTAAATATTTTAAGATGCTTCAAATGGATGGGGACTGGATGGGGACTAGATGGGTAATGAAGGTAAACTGGCAGGTGAATTTATATCTTATTTTCTAAGGTAGAAACTAACTGTTCAAAAGCACTGAGGTGATTACCTAATAAATCAGTAAACCTCAGTTTTGCAACTTCAAGTTTATGTAAAGAAACTGGGAGCACAAATTCCATAAAAAGAGAACAGATTTAAGTTTTCAAACCTGTGGAAAAATATGCCTTTTTCCTTTCCCTTGTCCCTGTAAAATATGAAAGATGGCTTTACTGCAACGTAAAAATAATTTTCAAGGTTTAGGAGGAGCTTTGTACATTTTCAGTTTTCTCAAGATTTTCTGTAAAACCACAGGTAATTTAAAATGTATTTGGACTTGTGTCCTCATAAAATAAATGTGCACATATTAGGAGGTAAACCCTGGATTGGATGAATATGCAGAATGAAATAGAAAAGTCAGTTTATTTCTTCCTTCAAGTACTAAACAGCAAAGTTTAGAGTATCACAGGAGACTAACAAACAGCAGATTGCATAAAAATGAGACCTTAATACAGAAGAATAAAGCAAGTGACACAATATACTGAAGAATCATGATTTGTTTTAGACACAATTTAATTTCAAGTTCTGTTAGTACTTGATTAAGTATGGCTTTAATGTATTTGTCAGGAGGATAAAATAATAAGCTTGTTTTCATGGTATCTAGGTGAACAAGGTCAAACTAAAGCATGAAGTAAGATAATACTAATCCTAGAGTAAATATGAGAATGCTTCAGAGGCTAGTTAAAGTTGTTATGACTTTTTCAAAATGTATCTCTCCTATGAGGGGTTTGAATGATATTTCACTGCTGTCTTTAAGGGTATGTGCCGTCCACAATAAACCCAACAAATTGTACATAATAAAAACAAGAAGTTGTAGTTCTAATAATCAATACTTATTGTTTAAGCAATCAAACCTAGCTTCTCCTCCTTGAAAGAAGTGCTGCTTGTTGCAAACCCTTCAAATTCTTTACTAAGCAATGCTGCTGTTGATACTGTTGCAGGATGTGCCTACTGTTATTAACTAACAAAATAAGAAAGGAGGACGCATTTCCTAAATTTTTCTGTTGAGTACTGCTGTCGATTAGGATGGCAGCTGGAGTACAGGAACTGCAAAGCACGGCAACACGTAGCTCTCTCTTTCATTACTAGGGTTACTCTGATACTCATACCTTGAAGTGCTTCAGGTGAAGGTCCAGTGCTTTATTCTGTAACTTGGTTAATGTTAGCCTGTAATATATCGTAGTGAGAAGACTGACTTTTTGGATCATGGCAATTAGTCCACCTGCAAATTATTAAGGTGAGTAGTTACTGTAATTACTGCCTGAGCTATAGCAATTGCAGATGCTGTGCTTTGTAAGTTGGAGCCTTTTAAAAATCCAAGTAATTTGCCTTAAGTATTTTCTAGTTTCTGTTTGTTACCTTATGTTTTTATAAAGTGCTTTCTTGACCTCCAAAACAGGAAGGCTTAGTTGGCCCCCTCTGTTCTCTTCATTCTGTTGTATAACTGGCTCCTATCTGTTTTGTGTTTTCTTTTCCCAAATTGAATAATTAATCTTTTTTATCTTGTTTTAAATGGCCAAACATGCCCCCTTCATTTCTGTTCATCATCCCACAGTCTCATTTTATCCTTCTGTGTCAATTTATAATGACATTCAGTTCAATGACCAATTTTATCTAAATTTGTCAGGGGACAGAGGTCTCAAAGACAATTAGTTTCCCATAAATATCTTTAAAACAAGTGGTTAAGAAAAGGCAGCAATGTGACCCCACTTTAGAACACTCAAAGAATTCACACCTGACAGGGCTTGAGAGTGCTCCTGGGGAAAGTCTCATTCAGAGGAGCTCAGATGCCTGCCTGCAGATACCAGGACCTCATGGAAGTACCTATTTTTAGTGAGGGGCCTAATTGAGAGGGAATGAGTTACTGCTAGCAGGTACTGGAAAAATACTTGTTTTTTTCCCTCTTCTTCACCTTAAATAGCTTTTGAATTTTGCCTTTTATCTGTCTGCTGTGCAGCAAGGGGCCAAACCCACCTATCATTCAGTTCCTTGTGCATTCCTTTAATCTCACAGGACAACCCAGCACCACATGATCAACCTTATTGCCTCTAGCAGAAACTGAGACCAGGAGCACTGCATACTTCTGCAAGCCCAGTGCAGTAATGGTGACAGCCACAAGGAATTCGCAGCCATGCAGGCACCCTTCATCGTTGTGCCCGCTACTGAATTTCAGGAACCTGCTAGCAATCATATAAAACCTCACTGCTGTTATGGCGACAGTGTCAGGAAGCAGAAACACTGTATTATGAAATGAGTATACGTTTGTTTCACCTGTGTTGGGACGTGTTAAATCACCTGTAAAAATAGGTGCTATCTCATAAGCATATACTTAATTTAGATCAAACCAGATCACATTTTTCATTTTTACAGTCAATATATTCTATTTTCTTAATTCTGTAATAATAATACTCATTCTATTCTTTGTGCACAGGAAAGTAAAAAGGGTCCAAATGGAGACTTTGATATTGTTCAACGACAGCCAAACCAGAAATAATAGAGGAGAACAAAAAGGATGACAATGATCTCTGTATTGCCTATATGTATCCTTAAGGAATATTTTGCACTACTTTTTTATTCTTTTTTCCTTTTATCTGTTACTCTTATTACTATGAAATTTCAGCTTAGGGAAGATACTTGGTTATTTCTGGTACTGCTACATGTTCTTTGTGTTAATCTGTGAAAATGGAACAATTTCAGTTTCACAGGGCCTGTCCAAATAATTCTTACTCATGTCAACAGTTTCAGTGAAGAGAATTTTTCTAACAAACAGCTGACTATTCTAGTACTTTTTGCTTTGTATAAAAATAAACTATTTTGCTTGTTTACTTTTTTTTTTTAAATACAAAACCTGTTCTAACTGCACATGCTGTTTGACAAGTAACTGGATGCTTACTGAGAGAGGCTAATCCCCACAGTATAAGCAGATCATAGTAAAGAAGATGCCATTTTCATGTGAATGGAAAAAAGTTGTCAATTTCCATTTGGAACACACAAAATGCTTTCACCTTTCCAGTCACTAACACTCATAAGGTGATGTTATCAGTTACTAAGGTAACGTGGATCAAGAAATATATTTAATTATCTTTCAAGGCCAAAAGGTTTTAGCACAGTTAGAAGACAATGTTGCATTAACCTAAAACTTCTGCTGTCCATGACAGTAAACAATCTGAATTATGTTTTGAATGTTTACTATTAACTATACATAAAAATATAGCTTTTATTCTAATGACAACCCTGGAGGTGTTCAAGGCCAGGCTGGACAGAGCCTTGGGCAATGTAGTTTAGTGTGTGGTGTCCCTGCTCATGGCAGGGATGCTGGAACTAGATGATCTTAAGGTCCTTTCCAACCTGAACTATTCTATGATTCTATGACATCAGCTGTGATGAGGACTTGTACTGTATAGGGTATACACTATATCTATCTATATATATATAGATATAGATATATATATACTATATATATAAAACTATTCCACCCACTTGCAGATATTTAGCATCGATTTTCCTATAACATTAAATAGCTTTTAAAAACACACAATTCTGGTGTGCATTCAATTCCTATCATGCAAAATTTGCCAGATGGCCCCTCCTCAAGTGTCAGTGGAGGTTTAGGACTGGGATGGCAGGCCCTGAAAATATGTAGGGTAGAGCTGTCAGCCACTGCACCAGTTTACCCTTTGGGCAGATGATTGGTTATCTTCAGGGTTTCTGCTGTGTTCCCAAAGGAGTCAGTCTTAGTAGCCTGCTTAAGTAGGCAAGACTAGCCCTGCTAGGAAAAATAAGACGGGTTTGACTTCTCAAGCAGTAGAACTGAAACAATTTTCAAGATAATTTTTCATTTTGACAATGCCGATAAATGTCTTACCTTGCTCATGGAGTTGCTTCTGAAGCAGCACTCCCTTGAAGAACCATTAGAATGACTACACCCATCAGAGTACTGTGTAAATCTTCCCAACAGAAAGCAACGTTCATACAAATAAACATAATAATCATGTCAACAGCTTTATAGGCTCAATAAATCAAAGTCCTCAATAAATCAAAGCTTTCTCTGGAAAATAACATTAGGGTCATACATGCAATTGAAGCAATATTTTCACAATTGGAGAAATTTGGATGCAGGGCTTTTTTCCTGTAACATGAACAATTTAAGTGATTTTGCATTATCTCCACAGAATTTAGAAGAAAGTCACGTACAAAAACCATCATAGAGCAACAGATTTCTTGGGACCTGTTTCCATAACTTGTCTTTATTTAATGTACTTCTGTAGAGACAAATGCTCTGCTACTAAAACGTATCTCTCCTAAAGCCAGCAGTTCTGCACTTGACTCCTGTTGAGTAGCATAAGACTCTGAGCATCCTTCAAACACAGGTAGTAGCTACCTATATGGAGTCCAAGAGGCACGCAGTCCTGCAGCTTCGCTGTGAACAGGAAAACCATTTGTCTCAAGCCAGTACTAAATGAATCAGACAAATTCAGATCTATTAGAAAGTGCTTATGTTTTAAAAAGGGGCCATATGCTTTTCTGAAAAGTTTATAAATTCAGCATTTTTTTATGTTCTAATGATTTAATTATTTCTATTCCAGAAATTTTGTTTCAAAAATAAAAATGTTTTAAAAGTTACTGTTACAGAAAGACTGTCCTTTTCCAGAGACTCAAGGGTAATGCTCATGTGGTTATTGGGTCAGCTTTTCATCTGGCAAATTAGGAGTTTTTGTATTAGTAAAAAATCGAGAGAAGCAGAGCAGGCAAGAACAGTGGCATGGTGATACTGTTCAGAATGTCAGTGATGGAGCAACAATGTGGATGTATTCTCTGGCAGAAACTCCAGTAAGACTTCAGCTGGCCTACCAAATGGACTGGGGCTGCCCCCAGAAGAAGGTCTAGGCCTACCAGAAGCAACATGGCTCTGAGAGTAACATCTGTAAGACCCTTTTATCAGGAAGGGGAAGTTCGTTCAACCCACCAGACGAGCCGCAGAAGGAATATGGTGAAATACCTAGAAATGAGAAGTCTTGATGCAATGGCTAGAAAGACTGCCATTAGGAACCTGTGGACATCATTAGAAAACTTTCTTGCTTTATGAGAGGAGGAAAAGTCTGGGATGCTCCATGGCCCAATGCTCAGATGTTGTGCCCAGCCATGCTTGAAAACCACTGTTGGTGTTGGATGTGTTTGTTCAACTGAGTATGTGTTTTTTCCCTCTGAAGTTCAGAACTGGACACTTGTGCGAGCATTATGGGACAATGTATGTTGTGGAACACGCCCAGAATATCTTTGTTGCTCAGAGTAACAGAATATTCCTTATTCAATGCTCATATGAACTGTATTTTTAAATGGATAAAAAGAAACACAGGTGATTCACAGAGCCACACAGAGATTCCCTCCTCAGGGCTTCCTATGGGCACAGTGACAGAGGCCTGCATCCTGGAACACTTTCTGGGGGATGAGTCGCAGTCCTCAACTATCTGTGACATGTTGACAGCAGTCAGACCTCCACCACCCACCTTGCATGGTCCCATGTGTGTCATGGGTGGTTCCTGAAGTAGAAGGGTAAATTGAGATTTGGAATTATCCACTCTGCTTCTGGCACTTGAACTGGCTTAATATTGCTGCCTACAGTGCATTGCCTGCCCTCAGGCACTGAGCTCAGATCCCTTTTCTTTAGAGGATGGAAGTGTCTTTCACCACGAGGAAGACCAACAGCTAGAGTGTTCACGCACATGATTCAGCTACCAAAGGCCTGCAAGGAGGGCGTGGTAGCATATCGAATGCTCCTTGTTCTCTGGGAATTGCTAGTGTAAACCAAACAGCTCTGCTGTCCTGAATGCAGAATATGATCTCCTTCCTGCCTATCCTTAGGAACCCTTTTGGGGGGATGAGCGTGCTACTCTGTACAAAACAAAAAAATTGTCTGGAGTCTACACTTCAAGCAATGTCCTTATGAACTAAGAACCCCCAAGTTTTCTTTGGAGAATCTGAGCTCCAGAAATTATTTTCACAATTACAGCTAGTTTTTGACTTCTAATCCCTGTATTACTATTTTAATGCAGAATTTATTGAAATTCAGCTGTGGTTACACCCAAAGCAAAAGCAATCTTTTTTTTTTTTTTTTTTCTCTCTACCTGGATCCTGTTTCCCACATGTTGCCAAAGGGAGTTTAGGAGTCCTCAGTACAGAGAGCATGGAAAGAAAATCTATGGCACATGTTGTGTAAGAACTTACATTAGGAGTCTAAAATGGTTTGGTTTAGCTTCTGTGAACATATGAAGCTATTACATATAGTTGTAGTACTTGGCAAGATAGCCATATATATTTTCTCTCATTAGCTGTTTTTCAATCAGTGGTTTCGTTATGAATGTTGCCCTCTGAAGAATTAACTATTAGATTTTTCAGTTTTAGTACAGGGAAGAGAAAAAGATACTCTTATGTCTATATTAGAATACTTTTACAGCTGTTTAATTGAAAGATTTGTTGTTTATAGCACTTCACAATCTGGATAACTTTAAACAAAAAAGAAATAACATGTATGTATTTCAAACGTGCTAGGTAAATCGACTTTGTTAGAGATTATTAGATTCTGGAAATTAAATGCTTCTGCGGTTTCTTTACACATGGAATACTCTGCTGCCTAGATATTAAAGCACAGACCTTCCTGGTAGTGTTTGCCTCTGGCTTCAAGCATCCCTTTGCTCTGGATAACAAAACTGGAAAGAGGGTTTATATCTCCATTTTGTACTGGTCCTTCTCCATGGTAGGACTCAAACAATACGGAAGAAAAGAAAGAAGAAGCGGTTCCTCATCTTGCAGTGTTTGACTTTGACTTCTACAAATACCAGAAACTGACATTTAAAGTAGGGAACCCTGGAAAGTCTTAAAATTATGAAAAGGATTTTTTCCTAGCAGCATTCCTTCTTTTCTTTTTGTCTTTTACCAGGAAGCACTAGTAAAGTGCTTCTTGGTTGGTGATATTGCTCATCAATCGTTATTGAAAGTCTGATCAGGTGGTGAAGATACCCTTCAGACTGCAAGAAGGATTACAGTGACGATGACTGCTTTTGGGACACAAAGTAATATTAACTTCTAGGTTATCCCCGTCAAGGACCATTAAGTTCTGGACTATGAGGGACACTGCGAACAAGTCATATTTTAACCTCCCGTGAGCACAAAAGCAGGCAGGCTCTTCTCCTCCCCCCAACAAATCTGACCTTCACTGAAATTTATGTGAAAATGAAAAAATAAAAGAGAGCTGTAGCCCTGACAAACTCTGATGATGTGACTTATTTTAATTACTGGTGTTTGGAAATTAAATGGCCTAGTTTCATTCGGTAGTTTGTTTCAGGAAGAATGATTTAAGCAAGGTCCAGAATTGCAGCACCTTATACAGCATGTGTGAAACAAGGCATTCATTTTTCTTTTAACAGTGTCCTTGTAGGCATAATAACAATTAGGAAGCTAGGTCTTCACATCAGAATCTCCAGTGTGCTCTGATATTACCTCCTTGGGCCACTTCATCACTTCTAATTTTCTCAACAAGTTTATCAAATACCAGTGTCAGTAAAATGACATTGAAAAACATTAGACATACATGATTTCTCTAAAAGCGAAGCATGTAAGAGGCACAGACAGCTGGAACACATGCACTGTTAATGTAACCTTCTTAATTAACTGCACTTCTTCCCCTTTGAATCCTTTCCCTTTATCAGCTTTGTTAAGCCGGTGTATCCATACACCAAAATTGTAATTCTTCATTCTATGTATAGAAGAGCTGAGGAAACAAGAGCTGTCTCAAGAGAGCAGTGGTGGGTTTCCTTGCTATTGCCTTTTCTACACAGTTTTCTTTAAACAGATAAAAAAAGATAGAGAAAAGATCAGAGGAACATACAGTAGCAATATTAAAACGACCAATTAATTCTTATAGAACTCACAATATTTTTACACCTAATCTAGCTCTATTTTAACAGTGATTTTTCACACGTTTAGCCTGTCTTTAAGAGCACAAATTAGCTTCAAACATTATATCAGTTTGCAATAGTATCTCAATAAGAGATAGAATCATAGAATCATAGAATAGTTAGGGTTGGAAAGGACCTTAAGATCATCTAGTTCCAACCCTCCTGCCATCAGCAGGGACATCTCCCCCTAAAATATGTCGCCCAAGACTCCGTCCAACCTGGCCTTGAACAC
>NW_009933129.1:43542-43836 GCF_000696875.1 Nestor notabilis | reverse complement strand
GAAGGCTGCGATGAGGTCGCCACTCAGCCTTCTCTTCTCCAGGCTGAACAGCCCCAACTTTCTCAGCCTGTCTTCATACGGGTGGTGCTCCAGCCCCCTTATCATCCTCACGGCCCTCCTCTGGACTTGGTCCAACAGCTCCTTGTCCTGCTTATAGTGAGGGCAACAGAACTGCACACAGTACTCCAAGTGAAGTCTTGTGAGCAGAGTATAGAGGCAGGATCACCTCCTTCGACCTACTGGTCATGCTTCTTTCAATGCAGTCCAGGATGATGGACTCTCACAAACAGAATT
>NW_009933129.1:0-43464 GCF_000696875.1 Nestor notabilis | reverse complement strand
CAGATATAGAAATTCACACTTTCAAGAATAAGTTAATGAGGCACAGCTTTCAGATTTAGGATGGGGAGGGGACCTTAAAATATTAATTTGTGGTTCCTAAGTTTACTCAGGATTCTGGAATTATTTTTAAATATTTTAAATATGTTTGTTTAGTTTATAACTTACACTGATATTTTCAAATGTGATGGTAATGATTTCTACTATTTTTATTACTAAGTTGCACGAATTCAGACTGTTAAACATGTCTTGTCAGCTTTTGAAACTGTATCTGTACATCATCCGAAACCAGTAGGAGATAACCAAGGTATTTCTAACTGTTTTGTAAACTATGCTTTAAAAATGATAAGAGAAGTAAAGTTGCTACTTTTTATTCAAAGTCATGTTTTCCTTATTTCATATCAGACTGAAAGACAAGATCAAAGAACTGAAATACACTTTTAGAGTGTTCACTACAATAACTTCTTAAAAAGAAACAAACAGCATATCAAATTTATAAACACAAACCATGAATAAATACTGAGAATCTCTAGATATGAGACAGAAATTAACGTGTATGTCTGGTATGTGTTGTTATTTCATTTTGGGAAATCTGCTATTGTGAAAAGAACTGCACATATCGCAATAACAAGCACGGTATCTTTTGATATGGTTCATCTCAGCTGTGCATTTAGATACAGGTTTTGCAAAATACACCCATTTTCTCATTTTCTTTATTTTCCTGTGTCCTCATGGCATGAGAACAGGAGATGAAAAAATGTCATAGAAACTAAAAGACAGGGAAAGATTTCAAAATGAGCTTTGTAAAGAGAGGTGATGAAATAATTTCAGGAAGACATCATTATAGTGTATTTCTATGTTTTTAAATTTTGAACACAGGAAAGATTTCATGGAAAAATCAAACATATTTTACTGGCAATACAGAATTATCTCATTATAAAGAAAGACTTTTCCTCCTCAGTTCCATAAAGATTAAAACTTCTTTAGATAATCTTCAATACTCTTGAATCATTTCAAGTGAAGTTCTAAGGAAGAGTTTATGAGGGTCATACTGGCTCAAGTAGAGGTGGTAGAATAGTACACATTGCGTATGACTTCAGCAAACTGCAGATCTTGAAGCATCTACCTTGAAGATAGTTTTTGTCCACATTTTAAAAATACTTCAAGTAATAGTGCCTGGCTGAAATATGTGCTCTTCCCTGGAGTTTCTTCATAGTTAGTTTTGAGGAACTGGAGTTATACTTTTGAGCAATAACAGCTAAAGCTAGAATTGAAAATGGAAATACATGGCTAGTTATTGATCAGAAAGGTATTAACACACACCTATAGCTCTTTTGGATAGGCAATTTTTCTACCATTATTGTTTCTTTGGGAGATTCTTCTCATAATACATTTATTTGAAGACTGATACTATGGGGCATTTAAAATGCTAGTGCTACAGTTCAGTAGTTAGGCTAGAGAAAGCTTTGGAAGGGAAGTATACTGTGCCAAATCTCAGTTACAGAGCTACCCTGTAATTCTGTACTGAAATTATAAGTGTCCAGATTTATTGATTAATAGTCAGTTAATCAGAGCAATGAATGGCTGAAAAACAAATCACACAGGAAAGACAAGCAATTTGTACAGATTAAAGTAAGGTGCCAACAGACATACTCTGAAATGAGCAAAGTACATTGTACACTTTAAAAGTGTATTGAATGGTCAGCAAATGCATAAAACGAAGTATTTAATTAAAGTGTTCATGTCCATTAATATCAGAAAGAATATTGGAAGTAAAGATTGTCATAGGAAAAGGTGGTAAAGAGATGGATATTGTAGCAGTCTTTGCAGCTACTTTAGTTGTGAATTTAAATTATACTAAATAATTACCTTCTTTTCAGTGAAAAGAAAGCTAGGAAATGGAGCAGCAAAAACATGTTGCAAGAGTCTCCAAGAGAGAAAACATCTCTACTTCTCTGTACAATAGTTATTTGCGCTGTTATGACCACATTCACATATCCATTCCTGCATTTTCAGAGGGCAGGCATTTTTCTGGTGTACATTATGAATTTTGGGGCAGGTTAGCAGATAAACATAGAGGAATACACAAACAAAATGTGGCAAGAACCCAACAGACTTGGTTGGGTTCTGTAGATCTTGGTTGGGTTGATGACTCTCCACTCTTAGTGAGTACCGTCTGCTCCCCATCACTATCGGGCTTTGGAAAAAAGACAGAGGAGGGTATTACTCCATAATCCCTTAGGATGGAGGTTGATTAAGTAGGAAATTAATCTCCATTATACAAAGGGTAGCTGAATCATTGTTCTGATGACTCTACTTTGACAGATACATGCTCCATTGATTCATATTTTACCTGTATTTTTTGGCAGAAAGAATTTGATACTCAATTTATAGTTGAATCTATAGGTTGGAAAAAGATTACTGTGCTGAGTCTGATCATTTTGTTCAGCTGGAGATTCATTAATGTCAGGGGTCTTGTGATGCACACACCTGTCCTCTAAAGCTCTAACTGCTCTCAAATTGAATAACTGTATAATTCACAAAAACTCACTAATACAAATATCGATGAAGATGATATCTCCCTTGGTGACATACAAATTAATGTATCCTATTAAAAATCATGCCACCATGTATCTTAGCACTTGGAATGTCAAAAGACTGATAAATTTAGCTTTTCCATATTTTCTGTTGACTTGTGAAAAATAACCAATTCAGATCTTGTAATGCAAGTTGTATTGGGAAGAAAAAGTAGGGAAGAGGACTGGCCTGCGTTTATTGACACAGTGGTATGATGAGATACAGCTTGTCAATGTTAGGTGCATACTTATATGGCCATTCTGATGACATGCACATGAAAAGAATGATTTTTCACATGAGGTAATCACCTTGAATTATTCAAAGTGCAGCTTCTTCCTTCCACTTCTATCATATATTACTGCTGGGTCAGATAAGTTGGTGTTAGATGGTGGTGACATATTTCAGTCCAAAGTGGGCTTTTAAACATGAATTACAAACCCTTAAAAATAAAATAGGAGTTTATCATGGGACCTTCAACTGCAGAAGCACTAGTGGGCATAATTAATACCGAGCTCAAGAACAGGCAATCTGCTGTAGTTGTCCACTGAAGAAGGAACTTTACATGAATTAGAATGCCCCATGAACAAAGAAAAAGACTCTTTCTGCTCCCATTATCTTCACCTCCAAATCTGTATCAACTACCATATCTATGGAAGGAATATGATAGTGGTACACATGGTTGTCTCAGGAATTCTGAAATAAATACCTGTGCTAAAGCTACACTGTGTAGTAAGATATCAGCCGTTAGTTAATGGTCAAAAAAAAATATAAGCACCAGAAATTAATGAAAGGTTAACATCAAGGATGAAATTTGGAAAATTCTGCCTGTGCTATAGTTTTATAGAGGGATAAAATTGGACTGGCCTTGCCACTCAAGCTACAAGGACCCTGATTAGACAAGCTGAGAGTATGTAACAGAAGTGCTCTTAAGATCAGGCTGAATCACAGCACTTTGGAAAAAACACTTTTAACAATGAAGAACTCTATACAACAGGATTTTTAAAAAGAGGAGCATCTTTTGTTTGGCAACAGCAAAACACTGAATGTCAAACCTACTTGGATCCTCATCCATGGATTCCCAAACAGTGGATTCCACTCATGCTTCACCCATCAAAATACAGCTCTGAGTTTTTCTCACACCTTGCATTATTCTTGTATTCATATCTATAGTTCTATGTGTACTGTCACGTATATTACTCATAAAGAGAGAAGCAACATTTTCCTGTATTTCTGAATAAACAGAAACACAGCTGAAGCTTACTGCCCATTATATTTAAGCCAACTGTAGATCTTAATTGCCATTTATAAGTATCATCTCAGGCTAGCTGAAATATCTGTCTAAAATGTGGGTAATCTTTCTTTGAAAGATAGCACCCACAAAATATGAAATATTTATTTGTAAACATGCCGACATCTTTTTTCCTGTTTTCTTCTCTAAAAATGAAGCATGAGGGGAGTGGATAGGAAATCTTACTATCTGGAAAATAATGATAATAAAAAAAGTTTTCATTTATTTTTAAAAAAGATGCCACCAGCCTCTTCTTGGTTCTTCTGCAGTCACTGCACTACATGGAGCATGTGGTGCAGCTGTCCTTCTCTTTCGTGTATTTTAAGCATCCTTCATCTTATTTTTTAGTTCTCATTTATGCTTTCACTGGCCACAGAAAACCAGGATTGTCTCCACTGAACCACATAAAACTATACAGCTTTCTTTGTGTGCATATTTTTGGTTTTCTGCATTTGATAGCTATGAATCTTAACTTTTTAAGTACAGCTTGTTTATACTCTCATCGCAGAGAAAGGGCAAGGTTTACAGGGAGAGGGGGTGTATTTTACTAAAACAGCTAGAACAAGTATATCAGTTTTCAAAAATACAATTCTCATATGTAATATAACTTCAGAATATTTCTTAGACCATTACAGCTGCAACATTGGAACTGCAAAACTACAAACATGGAAGTAAAAAAATATGCATAAAGAACAAAGAATCTGAATGAAGTATCTTATGTCTGAAGGACATATTTTAAATTTATGATATACTGGTTGACAGGAAAGTGTGTTGAAAAGCTTATTTATTTTTTTCTGGACATACCAATTGGTTTCAGTAAAATATTTTCCTTTAGTACTTATACTATGGCTTGCTTTTATCCATCATGGCTGTAACAATGTACAACTTTTCGAATATAGCCTTCACCTTGACAGAACTTCATTTCGTTGTTCCTCCTGTTTTCTATATTCTGTACCTCTTACTATACCACTAACTTTGTAATGTATTATTGCTACTTCATCTTGTTAAAACATCTAAATTTTGTTTAACTTTTCTTTAAGCCACCCAGCACTTGAATGTATAAAGGCTGAAGCTTGAATTTTTATCAGACAAGCATAACCTAGCTACAGGCACATGCAGCAGTGATATTATTGCTGTAGTAATTCCTATTTATCCACAAATACACTGAAATCTCTGCAGGTCACTGCAGAAGGTTGAATATCCAAGAGTGATTTTGAAAATTTAAACATTTTGAAACGTTTAAAAGCTCCATTCAGCACTCTCGTTCACCTTGCACCCTGGAGAAGAGAGACTGGGGACAGGATGTCCTCTTAGATCTATTTTACTTCTTAAAATGTCTTAATAGTTAGATTTAAAATAAAAAGGCCTCAAGCCTATTCTGCTTATGTTAGGATGCTTTATTGAGAGTCTTGGAAATAAACAAGGAAGAAAAGACAGATGCATGTCCTGTTCTATCTGCCATTTCATGTCAAAGTGAATTTACTCCATGAAAAGCAGTAACTTCTCTTCTCTGCAGAGAGCATGCTCACTGAAATCTCAGCCAGGACAAAACTTCTTTACCATCCAGAAATTTAATCTGTCTATAGATTTTTAATAAGATGGTCACCAAGTCCCTAGAGCTGTCAATACAACACCTCTGTTTACGTCAGCAGCAAACTGAGCTTGTGCAATGCCTGCTGGGGATACCACACTGAGAGAGGTGCTGCTCCAGATGTTCTGTCAAAAGACAGTTTAGCTGAAAACTGTTTCCAGAACAGGTTCTGTGAATCTCCTCTACCAAACAAAATGCTTTTTAATCTGTTTTTGAAAAGAGTTTAAGTGTCTGTGTTGGACAGTAAAAACATTTATTAAATTGCTGCACTGGAAACTTCAAAATCTCTGCTTCTTGATGAAACACATGAAGCAATGTGATCTTCATGAGCCAGGCTGGAAACTGCCATGGTAGCTATACCAGCTCAGTTGCCCCTGTGAAACAACAGACATTACTTCCCTGGCCATCACGTCCTTCTCATATGCAGTACAAAAACATAAGGAACAGAAATACTTATGGAATGAGAGAACAGACAGAAGAATAGGAAATGAGAATGCAAGTTCCTAGTATGAGAAGGAGGGTTGAGTAAGCATGGGACTATTAAGCACATGCAGTTTGGCAGCAGGTAGGGAAGGGGCTTGAAGTGAACTCTTACAATAGAGGGGAGATAGGGGCTTTAACCTGAACATCTCAGAGGTTGTGGATCTCTGTCCTTGGAGACACAGTTTGTCCTTTAAAGACCCAACTGCACAAAGTCCCCAAAAACCTGGTCCGAACTCAGTGTTGAACCTAATTTGGCTAGGAGACTAGACATATCTCAAGGCTCCTTCCAAAATGAATGTTGCTATGAGTCAATGACAGCTGTATGTGTGCAGATTTGTAGAGACACTGCAGTAGCACCAATGGGCCTGGGCAGGCTGAACTGATAGTGCAGATTAATCTGTTAAAGCAGATGGAGTCCTATCCTTACCAGTTGTCAATATGGTAGTGAAACTGCCTAGACAGTCAGAAAGGAGACTGTTGTGGCACAGGAAAAGGTATATTCAACATGTGCTGTATGCATATAAGGCATTTAGTGTATAGAAGCAACAGAATACACAGTTTTCCACTTAGAAACACATATTTGCTATCATCTGTGATCTTGGAGACATTCTGCCCTTCACTTCCTGCCTCCGTTTTTCTATTATCTATTGTTTCTCCCAGATCTTTTTGTGCTGAAGCTACTGGTACTCTGTTATTTAATGCCATATTTTATTTCATAACACATTTTTTCAACTTCTGGTTACTGTTCCATTTTCCCCAGCTAACCCATTGTCTCCTCCACTAACCAGTGTGTTAGTATTGCGTATGTTTCCCCTGCAAAATATTTTAGTTTTTTTGCATCAGTTAAAGTTTGTTTAGCTTTCTTTCAAGGATTTTCTCTTTTTCTTCTACAGTTTCTCAGTAATTTTTCGATCACATCAGAATGTCACAAAGCCAGTTACAAATAAGGGTTACAGATGTAAACCAGCTGTTTAACTTGTCACCCTTCTGAAAGCATATCACCACCTGTGAGAACATATTGTGTAGACCATATGTGGGTGCAATACTGTTCAAATTTTATCATAGTGCAGGTAAGATATTGTAAGCCATGGCCTTGACTAGACCATTCATAATGAAATGTGATGGAGGAGATGGAGAACTCTGTCATCCTCATATTCTATATTACACATTGGCATCCTGTCAAGTCAATTCTAATATAAATGAATCACATTAATCAGAAAATGTGAATTTCTATTTGACAAGCTAAAGGAGCATAACATCTTCAATTAGACTGGCTACCTAAAATTAGCTACTGACACAAGCAAGTATACATGGTCATTTTGCCTACCTGAAACTGAAAATCAAATAAGACATATTAGATAATAGGTAGGCCCAGAGTCAGTGCAAGGCTATAACTCATCGAATGGGCCACGTTGACATCACATGAACCCAGAATTGAATTCGGCTATATATTCAGTTTGGGGTCATCTGCTGGTGTGTGATTTATAGTACATATTTTAACCTTAAATGCCTCAGACTCTGTTCATCAATAATTCAGTTCTTTGGTAGAAGCTGACGTCCATTTTGCAGGTGTATTCTTAAATCCTGTGCTGCTCTGGGATCCCAACTATGAAAAAGTGATAATGGGCTGGATAAGCTTTCTATTTTTGTCAGTTCAGTGCACAGTAGAAACATTTTCCACAAGTTTATTAGGATGAAATAAATGGAGTAAAGACAAATAGGAAGAACATACTGCATATACACATGAGCAAGGGCAGAAGAGTCTTGAGTGTAGAAGATAAGGAAGAATAGTTTCTAGATGCACTCACCCTGAAGTTAAGGCTAGAAATTACTGAGAACCTCACAAGGCAGGGTGTTAGCTCATAATCAGTGATTGCCCTGTGGCTGCCAAGTATTCTTCGGAGCCTTGTCCTAACAGAACTATGAGTATGTGTTCCTTTTTCAAATGGAAAACACAAGACCACTTCTTGGCAACTCTGTGCTCCACAGGTAGAAATGTTTAGACTATCATTAGCTAGTTACTGACTTAGAGACATGTAAATCTGCTTCTGAAGGCTAAGTTAACTCTTGTTATCAGGGTGGTATAAAGAAATCAAGCACACACTAGACTCTTAGCAAAGATTATTAGATATTTCTAAACTTCTTCCCAGGGATCCAGAACTAAATTCAGAGGATGGATTAATTGCTTTTCTTACCACTTGCCTTCTGGATCTTCAGAGACTAAAACAAAATATACAAGGCTAAAAATCTATAATATTTCCAGGTTTGAAAAAAAAGAAAACCAAAAAAGGCAAAAGCCCCAAAACTATCTTCCTTCCATAAAGACTAGAGCTATAGTAATTATAGAAATAAATATAAATTACCACCCAAATAATAGTCTAGCACTCACAATACCAGTTTCCTTTAGGCGTGTGCAGCCATTATCGTGTCTGACCACATGGAAAGCTCTGTGCCACAGCTAAATGAGTATCTGCCCTCTTCCTTTTCCAGTTCTCTTTCCTGTCAGGCTTCTTTTCCCTCTCCACATGTTCCTGGTGGCTCACTGTTTTTCACCCATTTCTTCTCTTTGTTTCTGAGATTAAATGCCTTCAAGTTGCCACAATCACTTTTATCTAGTACTTCCACTTTCACTAACAGCTCAAGTTCCTTGCTTAACCTAAACCTCAATTAGTCTGGCAGCTTCAACACTTCCGGAGAAATCCACTTCCAACAGAGAGGAATAAGTGGAATAAAGACATATAGATTCTGAGACCTGAGGGAACCACAATTACTGTGTAGTTTGACTTGCTGCACTATCATGTAAAACATCATCTACCACTTGAGGCATCAGGTCCTTCATCAAGCTTTAAATATCTCACTGTAGTCATGTGCTATCGAGTGAAGAGTTTTCTCTTCAGTTAGCATTTCAAATATGCCAATACCCCTTCTTACTGCATGAATAGCTATTCATCCTCACTTTAAAAGCAAAGTTGATAAATATCAGAACTTGTCCTGTGACTTTTCCAGAATGGTCCTGCTACTACATTAGGGAAAAAGAATGGCCACAGGCAAAGATTAAATACTTTGTTGTAAGCTGAGCAGGAAAAACCAGTATTTTCCTTATTGTAATTGGACAAAGGACAACAAATAACTCAAGAGACATAAGTTCAGTACATGATGAGACAGTACATGTGTATTGTACAGATGAACAACCCCTTTCAGATGTCTGGCTGCATCTACCATATGACAGAAATGCAAGAATTTTGATCACATAACAGCATAGAGAGAATAAGAAAGTCACTTCAGATGCCAGAAATAACTCATTAAGCCACACCTGTCCACTCCAATACAATGTTGAAGGGACACTTGGAGAACAGAGCATCAGACCAGTTGTATGACAGATGAATTCTTCCTGCAGGCTGAGGACCAGTTTGAAGAACTGTTTTGGGACTCAGGCACATGAATGACTTACAGGAGCCTAGCACAAAATTTTCCAGATGGAGTTCATCATCTAGTTATCCTGGGACAGCAGTCTACTATGAGATGACTATGAGAAGCAAGGGTGCCTCTCTCTCTGCACTGGTTCTCTCTGGAGGGAGTATGCTGTTGAGAAGTCTGCTGCTGTAGAATATAATTCTACCACAAAAAGCATCAGTTCTGGCCCAAACTCTGCGACATTATCCAGAATCTTAATTACCTGTGTTATTAGAAACTTCACGGGACTTCTACTGGTTTTGTATTAATTTCCATAAGTAGCAGAAGAACTTTGTCGTACCTGTTTTCTCACTGACAATGTAATAGTTAGCCATAAACATTTGCAACTCCACACTGTTTGCATCTGTCAAATGATTGCATCTACATTTATGAACTGTTCTGAAAAGGGGGTAATACATATGGTAATGTAAATAGGATGCTTTAGAAGTTTTCTTGTATGCTTCACACATTCATATTCCATTAAGGGAAAACAGACATAATTGTTGTAACATGGGCTCTGAGTTTTGACTTTCATATTTCTTAGACTGATAGTGTAAATAAAACTATAAGAAAAGGAACAGTTAACATTAATCAAAGACAAATGATGTTTGGGGTTCAGTTGTTTGTTATACATACAAAGAAGAGGATATTGTCTATACAATAATTCATGCTATTATTAGCGTGTATCATTAAAATGCACATTCATCACATGAACTTCACAAACTTCACTACATCAACAAAAAGAATTCCTTGTGCCAAAGGCAAAATAACATCATCTGAATACTGACAAAGGCGTTGTTATAGAGGTATTATTGGGTTTTTTTGGCAAGTTGACGTGTGTCAAAGTCAAAGGTATTCATAAGCTAGCAAATGATGAGAAAATAAGTCATAAAAGCTCCTATAACAAGGATTTTCAGATTTTCAGCATTCTTGGATTTATCCATTTCTAATACCTGCAGAGCTGCCAGTAGTAGGAAGGAATGACTACGTAAAGTTAATTCCAAATATCTAAAGTAAGCATTGAAAAATAAAAAAATCAGAAAATATTATTTTGAGGGTATAATTTATCAGTGGTGTCATTTCACATACTTGTTAGAGCTGCTGTGAACTCTGGATGAGAGGGTCTGTAGAATATCACACTGAACACCAAAAATTACCATAGAATTTCAGACTCTTAAGTGATATAATCTCAACTGTACACAGTGTGGAGGATCTACTACTTTGGCTGAAATCAACAGGAATTCAAGGCACAAGCACCTTGCCAAATAGAGCCTCCAAGTCTATACCTTGTTTGCTTATAAGCAGAAATGGGCAGGCCTGCCTATTCCAGTTAGCAACCTATGTTTTACCTCATGTTTTAGAAGCCTCTGTCTCTTGGAGTTTGTGAGGAAGGATTGCTCGTCTGTGGATTGCTTAGATTTCAGAACACTAGGCTTATGTTGTAATAAAACCTGAATTTTCCATCATATTAAGACAGCTGTTAACATTCAACTTGGTCTTCACAAGTAGGGGTTTTTACAGCCTTGAGGATAAACATACCAGACTGGAGACAGTTAGAAGTTAAACATACATACTAAACATACATTGGTAATGACTGAACTGCTCAGAAAGAAACAAACAAAAAAAAAAAAGCACTTTACCTACTGTTATTCCAATTATGGTTTTGGGGAAAAAAACACCAAAACCCACATTATATTCACTTGCCTGAAACATCTTTGAATGTGTTCAAACACTAGATTTTCCTTTTCTGATTTTCTTCTTGGAATTCATCCCCTCTGGATCTCAGATTACAAAAAAAGAGATTTGGATAGGAGAATTCAATATATTATTTCCCGAGAAATTTCTGATAAGAGAGCAGAGGTAATTCTCAGTCAGATATGGTCTCTGATGTTAATCACAAAGTTCAAAAGATGACCCTGAATATTTTCAAAGGCCAAAAAAAAATAATCAAATAAGATATTAAAAAATGATATTTAAAGTAATTTCTCCCAATTAGGTGCTGACTGTGCTGTACACTTTCACAGCTGTTTTGGATATCAGCACCTAGAGAGGGAAACACCTAGAGAAAGCACTGGGCAGCCCTCTAGATCAGCAGTTATTCCTGTTCCTTGACTTGTAATTCTGTTCATCTTCTTTTTTACTCCCATGCAATTAAGCAACTTATGTTTCAATTCCTTTAATTCAAAGAGATTTCCATTACAGCTGCATGTATCTGAGGATATTCAGTTCTCACACAAACTCTGCAATCCAATGTCCATGAACTCCTGGATTAAATAAAGAAAAACAAAGACTGACAAACCAAAACCCAGATCAGCAACAGCCACCAATATCCAAAATAAACTATCACACAAGCAAAGGAATTGCAAGCCTCTGAGCTGCAGACCTCAAAAACCTTCAGAGCTCATACTGAACTTAAAAAGTAATAAAACACAGTGGGTATTTCAAAAAAGGATGAAGCAGTTTTCACCTGTATAAGACAGCTGTGACTTTAATGATGTGACTACTGGTTTTATCTTCATTACTGTTGACTCTCTGATTATATGAAGCCCATAAAACCAGGAAATACTCTGATGCTTAGTTCTGCTCCGCAAGTTTCTCTCCTCTATGTTACCTCCCTTTCAGAGAGCTAAAAAGTTTAAACCTCATTGCCCTCAGTTCCTCGACTGTACATTTCTAGCTCTGACCAGTTCCTTGATGACTGTAGCTTTGTACTCAGCCTTTTTAATTTGGCAATAAATTTTGATATGCAATTTTTTCAGGAACCTTTTGTACCTAGGCTTACAACAGGGCAAGTGTTGGAGGGCCAAAGCTAAAAACAGGCAAATCTGCCCAAAGTCACAGGAAACCTGGAACACTGCATGCTGATGAAAGATTACAAAGTGAGTTTCACAGACTGGACACTTCTCAGACACTGATAATGCAGACAGGATACTGGGACAGTTTGCTGAATAAACACCACATGGAAGTCATAGAAAACTCTGATATGGATTAAGCAAACATATTTATTTAGTTCCCTTTGGTCAGGGAATTTTCACAGTAGGTTTGATGCGAAATTGATTCCTTTAATAAGATTTCCATTCATTTACAATGTGGTTATTAAAGGCAAATGAATGTTTCATTTTCTCAGTGTATGAACTTCAGCTATAGCTATAGCTCACAATAGTTGACAGCTCTACTTAGAATATAATCTTGACTTTCACAGGAGAACAAATAATGGAAGAAAGGTGTAGGTAGCAGGTATAAACCAATTTTTACAACTGTTTTTCTGTTTCAGGCTCTGCAATTTCTCTTACCTCTTCACCACCAGAAAGCCTGTATATTCTTTAGTCCAGCCTCAGTTTTCTCTTACCACATTTCAGAACAGACGGCTGCTCAATAATGGTTCTCCATGGGATGCCAGTCCTTTTGGCAGCAGCCCTACTGTTTGCTCAAAGTGTGGTTTCGCTCAACTTTAAAATTTCTAATAACATCCTTCCAGTTGCTCACAGGATCTCAGCTACAGGAAGAGAAGCCAAATAATGTTGTGATTTATATTTTCTCTGCTTTGAGGGAATCCTTACAAAATGCAGAAATGATGAAGGTCAACTTCTGTTTTCTCTTTAATGAAATTACTAGGTCATCAATCTTTCCTAATGGCAAGAGTATTATTAAAAATCACAGAAGACATTTTTATATGAAAGAATTTTGTTTACCTGCAGATTAATGGGAATTCTATTGGCAGCTGCTCTCTTCGTTCTCTCCAATGTCTGTGAGTGCCCATACAAAGAGTTTCAATGTTGATCGAATTTATTCAGTCTTGCAAAAGCAAAGCAATGAAGTTAAACCACCTGGTAAAACATATCCTTTCTTCTGACCACAACACATGATTTATCTTAGAAAATAATAATAATAATACGCATACAGTCTTATCTCTCCTTTCTCAGCCTTCTCATCATACTATCCTTAGCAAACTATTCTCATCAGCTGCCGAGGAATCTGGCACAGAAACATGCTGATCTGAGAGAAGACTGAATGGGAGAGGAAATGACAGAAGTTTAATGGTCATATTAAGACTGCTTTGGTGTGTGAAGAAAACATGCTGCTATAACACTTTGATATTACTACTGCTTTTTCAGGTCTTTTTTGTGCCAGTAATTTTGAAGCTTCAAAATACAGTTTTTCGTATATTAATTTTTAGAAATTTTTAATGCTTGGTAAATACTTCAGAACTACTGATGGGGATGGATAAAACAGCTCAGGGGAAAAAAAAATGAGCAATGGCTGTCTGGAGATGTATGGACCAACAATAGTTACATATAGAGTCTCTGTGAAGTACTTAAAATGATGTTCTGCTATTTCTAGCCAATGCCATAATTCTGCGTGAAAATTCAGAATAAAGCTTTTTCAGGAACTAGATTTATGTTTCACAGAATGCCTATTCTGAAATGCAACCTCAGCTGTAGAATCACCCTCCGAACATTTGAACATCTACATATCTTTGTTAGTCGTCCTCCTCAGGATATTGAGGAACACACACTTAATCCATTTATTTTAAATAGAATGATACAAGTTCTTACCTCTTTTTTCCTTCATTTGCAGAAGTTTGGTTCAGCAAAAGCTCAGTTGTCTTCTCAGAGGATGCTATACAAAGAAATTTAAGAAAAGTTTTTTTAGCTGAAACTGAACCACTATTTTTGTTTCACACTTATTGCTGAAACAGTGTTCAGCAGTGATTTTCAAAAACCAAACAGGATATTTACAGTCAAAATATGATTTTCCATCTGGTTTCTAATATCTTTTCAAAAAAAGAGCCCTTCAGAAATCACTAGATTCTTACATACGTTTTACTTCCCACTGTCATCATTAGGTCTGGCTTTGACAATAAAATATATCATGTGTTGAGAATATAAGAACTTTAGTGTTGAGATATGTCAGTATAAAGAAAATACCCTCATTTGTTTTTAAACTGAAATCAATGAAGTTATGTTAGCTTCCTATTAATCCTAAAGAGTTTTGAACTGAAATTGATTTAGAATGAAATGAGATTACATAGAAATTGGAAAATTGGTACTACTTCTTTCAAATAAATGGTATTACCTATCCTTAAAATGGAAAGTAATCTGCTGTTATACCCTACCACAGCAGAGAAAGACATTTTTTAAGGTCATTAACAATAAGCAGTACTTGATAAAACACAAAATAATTGGACCAGCACCATGAGAATGGTATGACCCTAGCAAAATAGTGTTTCTTGACATTATATGTCAATGTGAGTAACAGACATCTGAAAGACAGTGTTACTTGCAGGAATAGTTTATCAGTGCATATAACCTATTGAAAGATAAGAATAAGCAGCCTCTCACAGCAAAATACAAGAATTATATTTGATTAAGGCCTAAGCAAAGTAAATTTACCTCATTATTTACTCATTGAAAGAGAAACAATTGCTGCATCATAATCCTATTGACAAAACCTGCATGGATGCATGGCTTGTCAACAACCTAAACAATTATAACACTGAAATAAATAAGTATTCGAACCTTGAAAAATACAAGCTAGTCATTTTGGTTTTAGCAATAAAACTATCACACACTTATGCCAAACAGCCACCAGGTTAACAAGCATTTATTTCAATTAATCCATGAGAATGAAAAGAATTCTGATTCATCTCTACTGTCCTTCAGAAGCACTCCAGGCTGTGACCTAAAGACTCTTCACACTGGTTCCTCTTAAAAGGAATACTATTGATTGCATTACTAAGACGTAGCACAGAAAGCAGACAAAGCTATTTTTTCCTGGATACATGTTGAAATGACTAGCACTTTCCATATTAGAGCTGTCATGATCAGCTTTTAAAGTGGATGACCCAAACCAGCTTGGCAGCGCACACATTTTTAAGCAATGTAGGACTCGGACATTACAAGTCATCTCTGTAAGCTTATACAGTAACATGCTTTAAAGTAGAATAAAAATGTCTGTAATTCAGGGACAATTTTCACACGTGAAAATACTTGAAATACTTGTGTGAAAAAAAACCAACCAAAAACCAACCAACCAACCAAAAACCACAAACAAACAAAAAAAAACCCAAACCAAAACCAGCCAAACAAACAAAAAAACACCCAAAAAACCAAACCCCCAATAGCTAGTTTTTCTGTCTTTAAACAAACCAGTCTGTACTGGTACCTGCTCCTGAGACCCAAAAGCAGCCCTTGTTTTATTTTTAGCTCATACTGAGAACACTGTGTGGGATGTATGCTTGTGCCACAAACAGGAAGTATTTAAACACTTATTCCTGGGGCTTTTGCTTTTCTGAACATTTCAGAAACGCCTCTCTGATAATCCTGAAAATGCTTTTGCAGTATCTGGATGTCCTCCAAGAAACAGGCAGTCTTTGAAGAAGTCATCCAGAATCTCATTTTGCAAGATAGATTCATTATGCCACTGAATGTTTGTTTGTTTTTTTTTTTAAATGCATTAATTTAGCAATTCCCAAGAACGGCAATTTAAGGACTATAGCCACAGTATTAGTGAGCTAAGAGGCAGCACTGCATTTTCATCCCCATAAGTGTAAGATGACTGGAATAGTACTTTGGGAAATCCATCATCACACACCCCTGGAACACATTTGCACTGCACAGCACCTATACAAAGATAGAGTGTATAGATCTCAAACTGCCTTCATTATGGAATTCTTCTTTGAATTCTGAACTACAATTAAAGCATTTCTCGCTTTCAACACAAAGATCAAAATTTTTGGTAAGATTTCACTGTTCTCTTTAAAGGCTTTTGAAACAAAGCAGAGTTAATTTTGTACACATAAGAATTCATTTAAAAAAATCAATAGAAGTCCATCAGCACTTGGACAAATGGTTTGAAGGAATCAGAAACTAAAACAGCTGTGAGGGATTCTTCAAAAGCCTTGTGAGCCATTAAGTGCTATAATGAAGGCAAATTTCTTACCAACAGTAGATTGTAAGAATAACTTTATCAAATTAGAGAATGTACTGAAAATCTTATTCTTTCATTTACTTGTATTACCTGTTCAATGACTACATTTCATGGATAATTCAAGAAAGCTAAGTACCTCTGTAATTTTCACACCATGAAAGGTTTTTCAGTACTATACATATGTTCATTTTGCAATGAAGTCTAACAGCTAAGAGAAAGAATTGTGCTTAAACAGAAATTAAATACAACACCAACTTCCATCAGAATTCTCTACAGCATCAATGAGAAATATAAAAGATGAACAGGACAGCTGAGAATACGTGAGCACATGTACAGTGTTGGATATCAGAAGTTTCAAAGAAGTAACAATGTGTGTAGCGTAAGAGTGACTTTTAAAGTTAAACTCTGCTAAAGTGATTAAAGGTAAAGTTCTCAATGGCTCAAGTTTAAATTACTTCAACATGCTGCAATACCAATTTACTTTGTTGTGATTTATTTCATATAAGAAGCCTTTATAACAAAGATCATTAGTGTCTGTTGATCAGTCATTGGAGAAATAATACAATTTAGGAGAAGAATCTACTTAGAGAAAATACCAACTGACATGAAAATTTGCACTTTAGATGTTTAAGGCCATCCTGAATTTTGAATACAGCTAGAGTTGCTACTGCTCTCCTCTCCAGAGCTGAACCTAAGCTTGCATGCTACCAAAAACTAAGAGAAAGGAAGGATGAAGAAATTTAGGAAAAATTAAAACTAATTTTAGGGTTGGAATTCTTCAGACCATCTGAGCTAATTTTGTTCTCATCATTATAAGGAATGCTGGGGATAACAATTGGAAGGGATCACTCAGGCAGTGGCCTCTGTCGACTTTTGTTGCAGAGGACATTGTTATACAGCCCCGTATGTATCTGCTAATGGATGCAGAATTAGGCCAATGACAATATTAGGAAAGCCATTCCTAATGCAGATTGTGTGTGAATCCTGAGGGAGGGAGAAAATCATATGTATTATAGAAATATATGGCAGCTGAAAAAGATTAATTCTCAGGTCAAGGGAAAGAATTTTATGTGCAGAAGTATGTCTTGTTTATGATAGTCCAAGTTAAAATATCATTACTTTTTTCATTAAAACCAAGTAAGAGTGCATTTATGATTATCCAGCAACTGTGTTTAGATAGAGTTTAACTAAACTGTGTTTAGTTGAGTCTGCCTAGCAGAAAAGAGCATTACAAAGTTATTTTATGTAACAGACATCCCCAGTATTACAGGACAAAGGAACTGAGACATGAGTTAATGACCTGATGAAATCAGTTACCAGATCTAAATAAAGGAAGGTCTATAGGTGTAAATTTACCTTAAAAAAGACCTTCTAAAGAAAGGGGAACAGAAAAGACTTCACATCATGTCCTTTCAGGAAAGGAGGATTTTAAACATTTTCAGGATTTCCTGCATTAAACAGTGAGCTCTTATCACCCTTTGTTAAGATACAAGTGCTTCACCCAAGCAGAAGCAAATCAACCCTCTTTCACCTGGCGTCCAAGAGAGATCTTATGTACCTCTTAACTTAAGCAGCAGCCAAACCTCAAAGCAGGAGTTGGACAAAGATGGAAACAGCAACATCAGGGGTGATAAGAAGTGGGTTCTGGGGAACATGCTGGATGTTTAGGTGAGGAGCAAGTTACCTGCTACAGAGAATCATAGGCAGGGACCTTTTCTGTATCCTTCAACACCATGTATCTCTGGCTTTCACCACAGTAGTAAGTGAAACCTAATTCTTTAGCAAGGGAAGCCAGCCAACTTCCATTGCACTTTCCCTTCTCACTAGTGCATCAACTGCACCACTCAGCTGGAAACTTGTTAAGGGTGCACTCAACCTCACTATATCGTTAAAGAAGTTGCTAAATAGTGTTGGTCCCAGTACAGAACTTTGAGGGACACCACTTATTACTGGTTTCCACTTGGACATTTTGCTGTTGACTGTAACTCTCTGGATGCAGCCATGCAGCCCATTCCTTACCCGTTTAATAGTCCATCCATCAAATCCATCTCTCTCCAAACTAGAGGTAAGAATATTTTGGTGGACCAATGGCTATTTAACCAGTAATGCTCCATTCATGCAATGAATGAAAATCATCAAAAAAATAATTAACTTCATCTATGAATAGGAACATTATCAAAAAGAATAATCATTATATTGATTGTTCCATATCTTAAAATTTTTCAGTACTTACTGCAAAACCATCCAAAGAGATGTGTTACATTTCAGACTGCAGTCTGTGATATCGTGAAGGTCTTACTGATGTCAGCTTTGCTCTCCTGGAGAACTGGTCCATGTTTGTCTTTGTCATGAGGCTTTTGGGTGTAGTACAAGTGCTCTGTAACAGCTACAAGCATTTCAGATACGTGATGTGTGGCTTGTCAAGTCACCACAGACTGACTCTGTGTCTGCAAATGTTAATACTTACGTCCTAGACTTAAATCAAAATCTTGCTCAACACCAAGCAAGTTATTTTAACACACATTGAAGAAATGCATAAGAAACTATGCAAGGTGATTTCCTCCAACAACTTTATTCTTTCCAAAACCAAACCAGAAAATATTGGAGAAAGCAAAGACACTGCTGGCTTCTGACTGTATTTATGCTTTTTCTGTTCAGTCTGTTCCTGAACCCTGGCCTGGTCACATAAAATTACTCCTTTTCTAAGGACTTATATCCTACTGCTGATTTATCTTTCTTATAGGAATCCAGTTTATTCCCTTTTTCTCCCTGGGTTTTGTATATAATAAAATTCCAAGCGCATCCTCTATAACGAGCAATTTTAGTTGTTGAAATGTAGCCTTAACATTCCTTCATTGGAAGAATTTAGTTTCTCATCTGCCTCGCACTAGGATCTGCTACAACAGCACTCAGGCAACAGCTGTGTGAGGGATGGATAGGCAACACATGAAGTAGGAATAGAATCACACTTTATCTACATTAGCAAGTGCAGTACAGTGGGAAACAATGCATAGAATAAAACAGCTAGTGCTGAGGATTCAACATAGATAGTATATGCATGTCAGGGGTTTTACTTTGGGCGAGCTCCAGTCTGGTCTGTAGAACCAATCCCATTAGCAGTTGGAGAGCATCAGGTACATTTCTGGGAAGAATCTTTCAGTTTAGCTTCACCCAGAAGAATCTAGTTTGCACAATCCAAAACCACTCTGCAATGCAAACCAAAACACAGCCTGTGGGGATATTGAGGGGATACATTTTGAAAACATCCTTCCGAGCTAAACGAAAACACTGACTGGACTGCTGTATTAAGTTCCTTCCTTGAACTTCTTTTCTTCTTTCTTCCCCCCTTCTTTTTATCCTTCAGAAAAAGGTGGGAAGCAAGCTCTCTAAGGTAAGTAAATGTAGTGTTCTCTCTAATAATAGCACCAGTCATAGTGGAAGGAACAGCCGAGGTACTATCATTTTCACATCTATAATATTTTTCTTCCCTTGATATTCTGCTTAATATTTGCAGAAGCACATAGTACAGCACTGACAAGAAGAACAAGTTTTAAAAACTGTCACGCAAAGACACATATCAGAAAAGACTAGAAGAAAACAGCTAAATCATTGTGAAAGAATGTGTATACAGGAAAGCAAAAGATATTTGAAATACCATCTTTAAATCTGACGTTTATTATTCCTGTACACTATTTTGAATATTTTTAAACTGTTAGAGTTCAGAATGAATGGCTTTTTCGTTGGTGTCAGAGAACTAGCTGTTTCTTAAGAAACATGATCAATAAATTTGAGTGAACTGGCAGAACTGTCTAAGTTAAAGAGAAAGGACGATACTGAACCCATAACTGTCACCAAAATTAAGTTAGGATGGAACAGAAAAGCGTGAGCTATTAAATGAAACTAGATTTTTTTAAGAAGGAAAACAAGCCAAAGATAGTTAATATATATTCATACCTGTTTGCCGTCCTGAGCAAGGCAAATTAATTAAAATTTGATTTTTAGCTGACACACACAGTAAGAAGAAAGTAGAAAAGTGAGAGTGTAACTTGAAACTTGTAACTCAGAAGTTCCAAAAACTAAGTACATAGCTTCAGATATGGATAAAGGTGATTTTTGAAGTAATAGTTTGTAGACATGTAGGAAAGCATATTCACTTTAAAACCAGACTGATCTGTAGCCTCAAATAGGGGCCTCAAAACAGGCACCTGAAAGGGGTTTGCTGTTCTTACCGGAACAACTGCTTTCACTTTTCATCTCATTTGCCATCAAACACTGATGAACCCAGTAGGGAGAATGTCACAGGAAAATCCCAGGACACACTACAACTAAAGTGGCCATTTCTGACCTCATGTCACTGCAAGAAATTCTGAACAAACTAATCCATTAAAAATTAAGTTGATTACTTTGTTTCCTTATAAATATCATTGGCTTTATTACAACGTTGCATTTTTTTTTTTTTTAATTGATAATGCCATTTACATGAAAATGGCTTTGTGAGGAGAAAAAAAAGAAATCAAAACTAAATCAAAAGAACCTGCACTCTGGCCAACTCTCCTAGCTAGTCATTAAAGAGATAGGCTTAATAATGCCCAATAAGAGTCTGCTGCAGAAGGAGAATGAAAAGGAACAAGCATTTTCCACAAGGAAAAATAACCCTTTTCATATCTTTGGTTGCAACCATGTCAGCTGCCTGCTGCTTCCTGCTCCTTCTTTCAGAGCTTATTGCCCCCCACAGCCTGGGCCCTCAGCTACTATCAGAGCTCTCCTTCCATGGTTTTAGTCAAGCTGAGCTGAAGCAGCAAGGATCACACATTTGTATTTAATGGGGAAATAACATATCATGAGGCTGTACTGCAGTAAACTGCCTTGTTGTGGGAATGAAATTTGCAACCTCCTGCCTCTTATTCTTCCCTCCAAAAAACCATGGACATTCAATGCAAGACCTCCTTTGGATCATGTAGAAGGTGCTTCAGAAGAGATACTCTGTTGAATGTATGCATGATACCTAAACTCATATAAAGCCAGTATATTGCTTCACAGTTCGGGAGATTTGATATTTTCCTCAAGACATTTCTGTCCTCCACTACCTTTTCTTTTTAAAACCCATTAAAACCCCCACAATTTCCAAGCAAAAAATTAGAATATAAAAATTACGTGGTATCATGGTTTAAACATGTAAAAGACAATTAGGATTTCAAAATTGCAAAAACCTTATTAAGGCTTTACATGCATGTTTACTGCTGCACTTTGTGTGCATAAATATAGGTTGAGACAAGCATATCCATGGCAGGCTGTGCTAAGAAAGTAAACACATTCAAAACATGGGCACAGGAATAAAGACAAATTCAGTTTCACAATGCATCAGTGCACATGCACTACTCAAGTAGATAAAAACTATAAATTGGCAACAAGTTTTCATAAGAAAGATGAGGGCAGCTTGTCCTTCTGTGTTATTGAAAGCTCTCAATAGCATGTAAGCTCTCAGTCATGTAAGGCTAAGAATACCCTTAAAGGTTCAATTTGTTGTCTGAAAAAACTTTCTCCCTTGGTGGATCCAAATTAAGATTTTCCTGGTCTTGAGAGAAATAAGCAATTAACTAAAACTTTTTACTTATCTACAGCCAAATTAAGGTTGGTCATGAATGTTATTTTAGTGTCTTTGTGAAGGAAACATAGCAAAAGTAGGCTAATTCATGAAAAAAAATAATGAAATATTGAATGTTAAGAAACTGGATGTAATTCCAAGGTCTGAGCCTTCCCACAGTGGATATTTTTTGTCTGTGTAAAATTTCATAGTTAAAACCAAAAGATCCTATAACTTCATTTGGCCCGGATAAAGTTCTTCTTGTGCGTATCAGTTTGCTCTGTAAATTCCCTAAAGAATCTAAGATTTCATATTCCTAATCTTTCATCATAATTACTTTTGAAATGGAGAGAATGAAACTAACCACAACCAAGAAAAAAATTAGAAAACATGACTAAAGACTTGGGCTATTTACTAATTTAATCAACTTAATAATAATATCTCTCAGAAGTTTTTAAACATTTTCAGTAGTGCAGACCTTGATCCATGTGTTCCTATATTTTGGAGAAAAATGTGGTCAAACTCTTCAGAAATGCTAAAGCATAAGACAATGAAGTGCTATGCACAAATATACCCAAAATAGCGGTAAGTGAACTACATTATACAGTGAAATTGGTAATAGTTTTGATGGTCTGCCTTTCCAATCTGCTGCTTGGCTGAGCCATACAAGTACAATTATATTGCTCAGTATAGTGCTATCAAAGATAATCAAGTCAGTACCCAGATTAGCTCTTCTTGTGTTAAATTGTCCTACGTAGACTATTTCACATTGAGAACCTCAACTCTATTATGGAAAGCAGTTGGAACCCCAGATTCAAATTTTGTCCAGTTCTGGTGAGCTTCCAAAGTAAATTCTGAAACCAAGGTGGATTCGGGCAGACTCCATCTGGATTTTCATTAAAATCTTATTCACTCCACTGTTTCCATTGTTTTGTAATTTGCTCAAAACCTGCTACTGCCTGCTAATCTTCTTTTATTTCTTCCTTTCTTTTTTTTCCCACTTGGATCTATACCATTTTTATGAAACTGATATTTTTCACACTGCCACAGAACAGTTTGCTGTGCAAATACTGCCGTCTTTTAACATGTTTTGGTGACAGTCAAAAGGTGTGAATTATGAGACTGATATCAAGAATTTAGGGAATGCCTAGGGCTATTAAAGTAGTAGTAGATCTTGTATTCTCTGACGGGTATGCAATTCTGAAAGTACTATTAGGAGCTAAAGACACTATTGGATTATGGTTAGTACTCAGCTTTGCAGCTGTGATTAAATGCCCATAGAATTGAGCTGTTGAGTGCACTTATTTTTAATGTCATCTTCCCTTATAGCAGACTTTCACCTTGAACCGTGCTTTCTCCAGAAAGTCTTCTGAATGGTTTTCTCATTATAAGCACACAGTCTAAGGGGAAAACACCCATAAATTCCATCTAGTCACAGTACACAAATATTAAATAGTAGAAATTCTTAACATAACTATTTAAAATATTTCAGTCCAGTCTCTTTGTATGTCTTACTGGCAGCTCATGACCAATACAAACCATGGATATCACAGTGACCCATAACATCTTTTGCCTAGCTACTGATGAAAGAGAACTGTGGATTACAGATAGGAGAAAAAAAATACATAAAAAAAAAAACCCAATAAAGAAAGGGGTCTGGTGAGGTTATTCATTGACAGCTACATTTAGAGCCATCTTAAGAGTCTGGGCATATTATTTTTTACCTTTGTCTATCACAAGATAGGAACTCCTTTTAGATTTGCTTGTAATGCTTAAAAAGAAAGGTTCATGAAAACCAAACGTTTGTAAAGATCAGTAACTGAATTTTCTGTAACTACTGTGTCTTTTTCTTTAGAGGTTACTAGTGCACAGTCTGGAATAACAGTTCCAGTTAGAAACCCAGTATGAAACCTGTGAATTTCACCCTTCAAAGTCCCAGCTGCAAACAAACTTTTTATTTCTTAGTCTGAAACATCTGACAGAAAAGACTGCAAGTGCTCATATCTAACATCAATAAAGTGGAAAATATCTTGAAAAAGCTGCCCTTCCCTCGTGCCTTCTTTCCTCCCTCCCTCCACCATTTCTGACCCATACTGGCAGACCAGTATGTTCTTAGTAGTAAGAGATGGCTCTTCAGGACTGGAGGCAATCCTTAACCAAGCATGAAATATAACACTTTGTCATTCACAGAATCAAAGAATGGTTTGGGTTGGAAAAGACCTTCCAAGATCATCCAGTTCCAACCCCCCGCCACGGGCAGGGACACCTTCTATCATATCAGGTTGCTCAAAGCCCCATCCAGCCTAGCCTTGAACACTGCCAGGGATGTGAATACATTCCTATCTGGAGTGTACTCTACAAAGACATACTTTCATGCTTTGAAGTCTGCTCATGAACTGTTATCACAAGAATCTGCTAATAGTTGCCCTTTTATGTTCTTTCAAATATAATTCAAATCCTTATCTTATATGAGATTATTTTGGTGATCAGGATATAGTAACACAACCTGAAAATAAATAAACTTTTGAAGTACCATCTAATTCTACAGTGTGGTAATATTTAGGTATAATTCATTTTTATAACTGATCTTTGTATGGAATGCCTGTTTAAAATGGTGTGGTACCAGTTGAAGCCTACATCAGTATGACCACTTACATTTTACACACTATCACAGTTTTCTTATTGCCAACAATAGCATCTCTCATCCTCTTGCAGCTCTTGTTATACAAGGTCATGGCCACCCAAAACATGAGGAAAAGCATGCAGGGCTGCCATAAAATGGGCTCTACATAGCAGCTGAAAAACTTTGGGATGCTCAGAGAATTGCTCTGAAAACAAAAGGGAAACCCTTCATGTTAAAAAGGTATCACATTCAGAGATCAAAATTGATGACTGATGACTATTTAAAGGAAGAGGAGTACCTACTGCAAAGTTTGTTTTTAATCACTTGCATTAGCCACCACTGTCTTTTACACATTTCAGAAGCTCAGTGTGAATTACTGTCAAAGCCTTATACTGTCTGACTAGATTCTTTTAGCTATTCCACACATGAAGGATGTAATGTTTAATATCAAATTTACTTACTTAAAGATTATGTTATATGGTATTTAGCAGAGTGATACAAAATATATTGCATTTCACAATACAAACGTAAGTTACACTTAGCAAGATGCATATACTGCAGTTGCAATACTTAGTTCAGCATCAATGTGATTCCCATTACTGGCCTCTAGAATATGCTCACCATCATGACACGGGTATCCCCAGTCACCAGGAAAGCGTACATCACTTGAAGCCAGCTCAAGCCCATTGCTTTCTTCAAAATTCTTTTGTTAGTTGTTCACGTTTTATACTCTATGTTGAACTGAACCAGGCTTTCACTCCCCTCCATGCTGGTCTGGCTAATTCAGGGAGACATTCACAGTTTTTTAATGAACTCGGGGAGAAACATTTACACCACCAACTGATCCACTCAATTGTTAATAGCTGTTTACCTCTGGTCCCCTTGGTGCTAAGTCAGCTTCTTTGCAACAGCTGTGGTCAGTCACAATCTGCATTATTTCCTGTGATTCATGGGCACATCTCCTTGCCCATCTCCTCTGAGCCTTCTACCATTGATTGTAGGGGTTTATTTGTCAGTCACAATTAGTCTTGACTGTAGTCTTAAAAAAAAATCAACAGGGAGAGTAAATTGAAATACAATTGAAAAACATGGAACAGAAACAGCTAAGTCAGTGGATACAGAAAAAAAAAAACACCAAAACCAAAAAACCAATATAGAAATGATAAAGCTGAAATTTACCGTACTCTGAGATGCTCTAGAGGAGCAACCTGTTCTAGTAGGTAGACTACCTCCTTACTGGGCACTCAATTTATAACCTGTGTCACCACCTAGCATTGCAGCTGGTGAAACTATCAAGTATCTCTATAAACCTCACTGAGTAACTGTCTTACTGTCATGAATAGACATTATTTTCAAAACATGCCTATGTGGTAGGAAGATATTAGTCCCCTTTCACAGATGGGAAATTGAAGTCTGAGACAGACTGTTTTATCCAAGGTCAGTCACAGTATCTGCTGCCCAAGCTGGGAAATGAACAGAGAAATCCACTGTCCTACACCAGTACTCTGCCTACATCCCATCTAATTCTATCGTTATGTTTATATTGAATATGCTTTTAATTGAAACTTTATATTGGCCTAAAATATGGTGCTGTTTGCAAGCCTCTTGCAAGCTTGTAAGGAGTTAATATGGTAGAAGCTAAAACTTTCAGTAAGTGTGAGTTATTTTAATTACAACTCACAACAATATGATATTTTTTTCCTCCAAACAACAAGGACAAAAGTAAGTCTTTACACAATAACTTTTTCAGATATTTAAAAAGTAGATCAATATCAAGAATTAAGTGGTACAGCAACACAAGGTTAATCAAAGTTAATATTTAATTCACAAGGAGAATAATCTTGTTCTGTTATGTTTCAGACTATACTTCTAAATGAAGTGCTTATATGGAAATAGAACAGTGTTTCCCTGTGTTTCTTTTCCATTCGTAGCAATTCTAACACGAGCTCTGTAACGTCACGTCTTCCATTGCTGTTAAAGCACATAATACAATAGGGGTCTACGATTCCTACACCACAGTAGAATGTTGTAGATCTAAAATCTGAAATTCATAGTGCCAAATTCATATAATTAAGCCAGCTATATGGACCTTCGTAATCAAGGTAACAGTTATAACACTTTCCGTCTGCATACCTGTAATTTTCATTTTTTTTTGTAGGAAAAAAAACACTTTAGAAATAAAAATACAGAAAACCTATTTATGCTTTAAGATGGTGATTATCTGGAGAACTATTAGCACATGGGAAAAAATAGACCATCTAATGGCCAGCAGAAAGATGAAACAGGTGATAAACATAAATAAATAAAGGTACTATTAGGACAGCATAACATGCAAGTTTAATTTATTATTATATTATTGTGATTTTTTTTAATTCCTTCGATGCACTGCTAGCACTTTTGTTAAACAATGTCTTTTTCTCTCTGAGGAACATTATATTTCTATTGTCCTTGGTATCTCTTCAGATTTTGTTATTATGAAATAATTTCAGAATAGTGTTTCTAGTGAAAAGAACACTTGGCTTGTCACTGTTATTTGCTTTCTGTATAAGGTACATCCAGTTTTTAAAGGTCGTAGATGGAATGTTTAATAAATAAACTTTTCTTTAGACAAAATCTCCTTCCTTAGGTGTACAAAGCTGTAAACATTGTTTTTCATTCTTGTTTACTATACAGTCAAAGCACTCAGATAGAAGCAGAGCTGTTCTGTTTATTTTTTTGAGCTGACTGTAACATTCTAAATCTCAGGAAAAAGAAGTTAAAAAACCTCTCAGTATAATCACTAAATCAAGGAAATCATGGAAACCGAACGATTAAAGAAGTGGATACAAGATACCTTTTTTAATTGACAAATTACAAGGAAAATGGCAAATCACAGTATTACTGAGAAAGTCCTAGTCTCTGTTGTCGCTATATGTTATGATGATATAGCTAATGAAAGTCATAGTAATTTAGGAACTGTTATGCACAATATTCAAGCAAAGCTCCATTCATGCTAATGGAGCTCAGAGTAGTGTGGGACACCTGTAACAGATGCTATAGACTCCTCTGGGCAGTAGCCTAAACTTCTACAATTCTGTTAATTACCACATAAAGTTATAACATATTACAAATTATTACAAATTATCAGTATCATATTTTAAATATAAAATGGCTCTGCTTTGACTGATTGCTTTTCCATAAAGAAAATGTACCAGTTTATTGTGTACTTAAATCTCTGGACCTTTGCTCTTTTATCTTCACGGATCATCATAGTATAATTTCATATGACAGTATGTGTCTGTGTGATACACTTGAAACCGTTAGAGTCACAACTATGTACCATAAACTGCAGTCTAAAAATATCATTGTTAATGTGATGAAACATTATCTTGTTGAGGTAATTTAGACCTATAACACATTTCCCTTACCTTTCCTGGCGTTATGCTCTGTGGTGCAGTTCTTAAACATTGTACTTCCATTGTCCACTGGTCATCACAAAAGTGGGTACATAAATAGGTGAATTCCAAGTAAACAGAGACGAAAAAATCACTCAGAGAACTTTGTCATAAGAAGAACTGATGTGGTGCAATAGACATTAATGTGATTCAACAAGGACCTGTGCAAACTAGTCAGTAAAAAAATAGTGATTTTATGCACAGTTCATGAGGTATGGATGGACATAAAATTGAAGAAGTGGCTCTAACATGTAGTAAGAGTTCACTTACTTATTTTATTGCTTACATTCTGATTCCTGAGCTGGTGGATAAATTTGGTTTTAATGCCATTCTACAGCAGAAGCAGTTTAAACTATCTGTTATTATTTTCCAAAGCCAAAAGACACTGTAGTCTTAGCAGTGCAGGATTTCTCATACTTAATATTTTTAATGATCTACTCTGAAACAGTATTTGTGAGTGTCTGGAGGGTTTATGTACTGAGCAACATGAAACTGCTGCGTCTTTAATTTTATCGCTGATTTGCTTGTAACAGTAGGCAAACCACACCTACCTATTTTTCTTTCTGTAATTTGGTACAAATAGTAGTGACAAAGACAGGCTTTGTCTGTGCCTAAGGTATAACAAGTAAATAAGGAATTACAATTAGCAAAATGAGGGTCTGATTTACACTAAGGGAAAAAAAAACCCTCAACCCCAAATCCAAACAACAATAAACAGAAAACCAACCAAAAAAACCCACCCAAACCAACAACAAAAACCAAACAAAACCCAATAGAAAAACAGAGGTGGTAAAATTCCAGGATATGTTGGTTTGTGTAAGAAGAGGCAGATTATATTTTGCCTCAACTAGCTATGCTAAATACTACTAGCGTTATTACTAAGACCACAAGTTTCCCATTGTATTTTAAGAGGCATATTGTCCTGTACTGAGGATAAAGGCGCAAAGTCTTCTACAGCTGTGTATATGCTAGCACCATGCAGTTTGGTAGTGTTGGTTTTGCACTTACGTACATAGAATTTGCCCTTCCTTTGCTTATGTTATGAGAAAAGCCTCATAGGCTTGTAGGAAAAGTAAGAGAAAGCCAGCACAGTTTATAATGTGCTGCTGATAAGAACGTCTGAACTATTACAGTCTATTTGAAAATGTCCTTGGAGCTTTAACTTAAGCTTCTCTGGGGGGAAGAAAAGTCCTAATAGATCATTCTTCTAATAGTAATGAAAACAAATAGAACTGATATCAGTCAGCTGTTGTATATCAGGAAAAATTGCCTCCTGTTTACTTTAAAATGGCACAGTCAAACCACATCTGCACTGTCTCATCTCACACATTTTCTGGAGAAAAGGCTTCTCCTTGTTATTTAGTAAGGGCACAATAATAATTAAAAAAGAAAAAGTCAGTGGAAAATGAGCATTAGAAGCCTTGCTGAAATAACATGTGGATATTCAGTCTCTCTACCTGTGACAACACCAAGTTGTTTGAGACAGCAGGTAATACACACTGTAGTCCCACTTCAACAGTGATGCATGACATAGCCTGCATTTCTCTTTATCCAGTAATGACAGGAACGTATTACTGTGTACTAACTGAAAAATGGCCCAGGAGGTTTTGTTTACTGATGAAATTTCTTAGAAGGGGTAAAAAAAATTTCTTTGTCTTGTGGTAAGACAAATGATGTAGAGTTAGGCTCAGTTAGGCCTGGCTGGACACAGCCTAGTGCTGCAGAAGTAGAGTGGGGAGGGGGAGGAAGAAAGCAAAATTGATTATGTTTTAGAATATCTATTGTAATTTTTCATACACAACATATTATAGTATTTCTATAAGTCTGAATTCTAAGTAACAGAATGGCCCAGTCTTGTAGTGAATATGCAAGCTATGCATAATGATTTGTCTGCATTCTTTTGATTAACCTTCTTTTGCTCTAAGATCCCCTTTGTGCCATTCCCTTCTGTTCCCAGTGAATGAGGCCAGGGCACAAAGAGTTCAGTAAGACAGGCAGATTTTCTTTGTTTCCTTGGTGAAAATGGCTGATAGCAGAAGTGCTGACAAGAAATTAGGAATAAATGAAGCCAAATATCAAAATCTGTTTGAAGAATTTGCTTTTAATTTAAGTATTACAGGTCTAAATTGCAAGGTTATGATAAAGAGGTAAACTGAGAGAGGTTTAATTTAATTAAGAGTCACAAAGGCATGTTCTCTAGTATTCAAAGCTTACAAATACTATGCTTAGACCAGATTACTTGAATTCATGGAAAATAATCATATGACTGGAGTTAAGCACTGGCAGAACTTTCCATAGGCTTGGGTCTTAAGTAATGCAGAGAACAACCGTGGTAAAAGGCAGGATGTGAAATGGAAAACTGGGGATTAACTTAACTCCAGAAAGGTAGGATGCAATTTATACGAAAAGTGGTCAAATTTCTACTCCCCCTGATCACTGGAACATTTTAGGACTTGGCTGACCTATGATTTCTTTGTACTGTACAAAGTCTAAATAAAAGAATAAAAACCTCACCATCCTCCTGGAGGATTAAACAGAAACTAACTCAAAGATATAAAAAATAATTAGCCATAGAAGAAACTACAAGATATTGAAGGCAATGGATGGATGGATAGATGGGTGGGTGGATGGATGGATGGATGGATGGATGGATGGATGGATGGATGATAGATGGTTCTCAGTCAAAACAAAATGAGTGAAAGGGTGAATCAAGGTGTTCACAACCTCTTAGCTTTCTGATACAACTATTTGTCTGAATCACACTCCAGATCATTAATTGTTTTTCAGTCACTCTTGTTATCCTGTTAGGTTTTTTCCATCACTTCTTAAAATAACCTATTTTCTGGGAGTTTTGGTTGTTTTGGTTTGGTTTGGATTTGTTTTTTTTTTCCCTCTGTTTTGTTTGTTGTGATTTAGGTTTATTGTGGTGTGGGTGGGGGTTGTGTTTGTTTGTTTGTTTTATGTTTGTTTATTTTTATTTTCTCCAGTTTATGTCCAAATTGGTGGATTTGATTCAGTGTTCTTATTTTTTAACCAAAAGATTTAGAGTATCCCCAGACTGGTAAATTGAACACTGAGCTACAGGTTCAAGCAATTTACCTATTCATTTTCAAAAATACTACTCCTTTAACAGCTGGGAACTGTATTTGTATTCTTGTGACACATTTTTATGATCTAAACAGCCAAAGATGGCAAAGAAGGTTCTATGAAAATCTGTAAATCTGATAATGAATCAAATAAATCTGTATTGCTCTGTGATCTTCACTGTAATTGATAAGAGTGTTTTAAGAAAGCAATCAACTTTTCAGCAGTCATCAGATTGTGAACATTTCAATTCATTAATCCTGTCATGATGTGCTTCAGAAACACCTGCATTGTTTCAGAATGGATAAAGTACATCCATATAGTGATTATGTATGAATACATATTTAAGGCAATAATACATATATGAATACATACTTCTAAGGCAATTAATATCATCCCTGGCATATAAATAGGAAATTTATGGAAATGGCTTCTTTTCTCTTGGCAACAGTGAACAAAAAAGCTGATTTGCTTTTTTGAAGTAGATTTTC
Source organism: Nestor notabilis (assembly GCF_000696875.1). Lineage (NCBI taxonomy): Eukaryota > Metazoa > Chordata > Aves > Psittaciformes > Psittacidae > Nestor > Nestor notabilis. The sequence goes on along the minus strand of NW_009933129.1, from coordinate 11,929 downwards.
TTCATTGTCCTGAGTTAAGCATGATTCTCAGCACTGCAAAAAGGGGCTAAGTGTGTAAGACCGTATGACCATACAGGTAATAAAGCTACTTAAAGGTGAGCATTACTATACATTACTGAAAAAAGTCAAGAAAAGATTTCAGTCAGAATCATTCATTTAAGGGTGCATTTAATGGAAATAAAAAATCATGTTAATTTTTCTATTTGTTAAAAAAACCCAAAATAACCCAAACCCAAAATCACTTATCTTTTACATACGATTAAGTACCAACTAAATCTTCTGATATTCAGCAAATGGTGTTATATACTGGGAAACTGCAGACATACTTTGACTCTGCTAATTTTGGTCTGCCTATCTATTCCACCCATCTTGTTTCCATTCCCTTCAGCATGGCTCTTGCTCTGCAGTAAAGAAGTTAAACAAATGTAAAGTTGCTAAAGAAGAGAGCAAGGTTTTCTCCATATGTAACTCCAAGTTTCATTATTTTTATACCTGTTTTCATCAGTTCACTATGGGACTGTTAAGCTGTGCTGTTTCACTGACTAAAATCATTGAGATGAGCAGAGTGAGATGCTCTGATAGTAGATATGTGATGTGCAACAAGATTATCATGTAGGTACAACTTAAAATTTGGAAAAATAGTCTCTCCTTCTTCATTAACCCAGTAGGTATCACTGAATTAGAACACTATAGTTTTCACTCTTTTTGAGCAGTCACAGCTAGGATAATAGCATGCAAATTGTGTGTATTAAGTAGGAGTCTCACAATGTTGGCTTTTTTTCCAGGTAGCATCCTTGAGGATATTAAGCTTAATTTCATCATGATGCCAGGTTTCTGCATTGGAAAATTAGAGTTTTAGCTGTCTCCTTCACTTGATCTTCTTCTTGTTTGTTTTCATATAACTTGAGCAATTCAACATGACAAACTAAAGTACTACTCTGATGGCTTTAGATTATTACGAAAGAACAGGCCCTCTTATCCAGCTTTTATAACCATATTTTCTTTTTGCCAGCCCTCCTTTCCTAGGAACAGTGCATGTTTTCAAGAAATGTGAGGTAGTGTCTTTTATGTCTTGGGGAAAACTACTATAGATATGACCGGATCCTGAAGTTAGGGGCCTTGTAATGGCTACGTATTTTCAGAGAAAAACTCAGGTTTTAGAGAACTAATACTGGCATGAAAACACCATAGAAGGAAATAAAGAAGATTAAGGAAAATGGAAGAGGAAGTTTTGCAGAATTTAATCTCTACTGGAGTATTTACTGGGTGGAAAGGACTTTGGCACATCATCATCAGAGGACAAATAAGCTAATATTCCAAATGTTGGTACTAGAAATGCTGACTACTGCTTTGGTGTTAACTTCCACTATTTCTCTGAAAGCAGCACTTTGATCCAGAACATTTAATAACCAGCATGATTCAGACCTTTGTGAATACTGCTCACACTTCTCAATGCTTCATTGATGAGGAAATTGGCTGACCTCTGTTTCAGCTGATGATGAGAGAACCAAGTTCCCAATTTGTTTTTGCATGTTCAGCAAAATGAACATACTGTATCGAATATGGTCTGTGATATTTTAAAATTAAGGTGTATGCTAGGCCTGGTGTGGAATGGGGAATAAAGCAGGGAAGCCATAAATATGTGGGATGAATCTTAGCCTCCTTGCATCTAGGGAAAAATTTGCTGCTGGCTTAAGAAAGTCATAATTCCACTGGTAGATTTGCTTCCCAGTTCAGGTTTTGATTTGCTAAATAACTTCTAGCCAAATAGTTTCACCTCTCTGTTACTTGTCTTCTCTGCCTTTGAACCTCTTCAGTCAATTATGATAGTCCCTGTGCCAAACTGCTGTCAGTCTCTTAGTATTAGCTACAGAGTTCCTAAGCACAATGGCACTCTTATCTCAGTCTTTAGTTATTATCATCCTACATAAGTGACAATATAAAAGCAGACTGTATTAGGAAATCCATGAGCACTCCCTATTTTCACTGGGGCCAGTTGCAGAATTGCTGGGGATGATGATGAGTACTTACACATGAACCCTTACTGAAGAGAATCTTTTGATAGCCACAGATAACAGCAAACAGCTAATACAGAAAACTGCAGTACTCTGAGATGTGTGGCATTGAAAACAGTGTATTGATACAGAGTACCTATAAAACAGACAAGCTGAGAGAATTTAGAATAGGCTCTCTCACTTCATTCTTTCCCTTGCACTTATAGCACAGATTACAGATGATAAGTCTGTTTCTGTGTCACAAAGCCTACTGCATGTTAACACTCATCCAGAGCAGGGCAATTTAGGGTGACAAAAGCTACTTGAAACGTGTCCTTTAACTTTCTTTAATTGCCAGACTTCAAAAGTTATCTTAAATATAATTTTGTTGCATTTAAGTTCCAGCTTTACAATGATATAATTTATTTGGGGCATTACCGGTGACTTTGTTCTGCCTGTCAATGGAAACAGGAAAGAGTATCATCATAATGAATATCCATGGACTCACATAAATCATTCAAAATACTTCAGATATGCACAGAGATTTTCCATTGACCCTGTAATGACTTTAATAAAACTGTTTCAACATGAGCTGTGTCAGCGACAGAGACATGAAGTGATGGTATTTAAGCAGCATCACCTCAGCTTTTAAATGTTTTGCAAAAACACTGTTCATTTTCTTTCAGTAGTGTACCATCCTTCCCAAATTACAGTCTCACAGTACAGCACAGACACTGTATGCCAAGAACACAAGGGATTTCATTTTTATGTTGCTTCATGACATCCAGGAGTTGCAGTTATTACTTGGAACAAATCAAAGTTATTAGGAGTATGTCTTCTACTCATCAAAATGAAGATGTGAAACCCACTGTAGCTTTAATTTAGCCATAGGAATGAACGTGATATAATTCACAGCCTGGAGGACTTGAATGGTGACTGTCATTTCCATCATGTCATTGCTACTCCTTCTAGGTTTACTAAAATAACTCTTCTTTAACTTTGTGGGATGGATAAAGCCTTAGAGGACATTCTTTGAACAGTCCAAGGCACTGCAGTTTTATACCAGAGCTACCACTTGTGTAATTGAAGTGATCAGAGAAGAATGCCATGAATCAGGGTGGAGTCCATCTACCACAGCAGGCAATCAGATTCTTCATATCCTTAATAAGCAAGACGTTGAAAAAAAACCCCAAATATTCACAAAGTTTCAGTTATAGTAAGGTAATTTTTCTCTCTCCTCTTTTTGCATTTTTAATTATAGCCTAACTTGCTTCCAAGTGAACTGCTCTTTGCTTACCAGGAAAGACTGGCAAAGATTCAGTCTGATTATGACAGAAACTTTTATAAGAACTCAACAGACATGGGATTTGGAGGTGGAAGGGAAGAAGACTGTTGAGAGGAAAAGGAGGTCTCCAGGGAACCTCCAGGATTTGTGTGTGTAAAGGACTGATCTTTGTCAAATTTGGCAAAGAAAAGCAACCAGGTCTGCTTTAGGCGAAGTAAAAAGCAGCTCCAAAATAACAGATTAAGTTTTCTATGCTTTGTATAGGAACTGCTATTATAAGGACAGAACACATCTGATTAAAAGCAAGAAGTCATATGTAAATGTGGTGGGTTTACTCCAAACTATCCCTCATGCAGTTGCTAAAAGTTTTAGATATTAAAGTTTAAAATCAGCATGTCATCATTTGTCTTTCTCAGACCATGCTCCTGGAATTCCGAGATTAAAAGTCCAAGGTAATGATGTGATTTACTGTGTTACAACACAGGTGTTACAGGTGTATGGAGAAAACCTGACCTTGAAAAGAGGGAAAGATTTAAACTGAACACGTTTCTGGATGAAAAAAGAAACAATGAAGTTTCAACAATGACATTTTAGTTTTGGGGTTTTTTTTCTCCTTTAGACATGGATACTCTGCATGGTACATACTGGCAAGCAAAATAAAAGATGAAAGTGTGAAAGAAGGAATTCTCAATCTTCCTTTTCTAAGGCAATATTTTTAAAGCCCAAACCTGGAAAGACAAGCCTTGAGATGATAGCAAAATTACTGAAATAGAGAAATAGTAACATTCTTGTGAAATTTCATTACATGAAGTATAGTTTCCACAGGCTGGAAGGAGAAAAAGAGATTTCCTTCTCTAAATCCAACTTCTTATCCTGTTTCCAAACCCAAACTAACCAACTCCCTAACAACAGGTTACCAAGAAGGAGAATATATTTATCAACCTTTCATGTTTCTATGGATCAATTATCTTTATTCTGTCTGTTCTTAAAAGGTCTTTGTCCCCTTTCAACATCTAGTGTATTTCCAGATCTTTTCCCTTTTCCTTTCTCTATTCCTTATAACTTCAAAATTTTCCACTTCCAGTTTTCTAAGATAAAGCTTTCCTCAACAGGCTTACTTACTGTCCTTCATTTTCTATGTCACATGTACATCTTATGGCTACTCTATCATCATCCACTGGCAGTGTCTTTCATCCTTCTTTGTAGTGACCTATTCTTTTGCTCATTCACATATTTCTCCTACATCGGATGCCTCACACACAGCAACATGTTTCACTCTACCTTGCTCCTCTGAAGTAAAGCCGCTACTGTGAATATTGGAGACCAAAATTTTTTTGCTCAGTAACTCTTCTGTTGAATGCTTTGAATGTTCCTGGATGTCCAGAAAAAAAACCCTCAGCAGATAATTCATTAAAGATAAACAGATTTCTTCCTTTTTTAATTCAGCATTCAGTGTCTCTACATTCTTGTCACTGAAAACTCAACAAAACCTATTCACCAAATGTAAAAGGAGTGCAAATAGTATTAAAGATTATTAAATCATAAGAACATTTTAATTTTTATTTCAGTTCTCTGAACCAAAACAAAATGAAAAAGGCATATATGCATCGATGCTGTAGGCTCTTTTTCATCATTGCTTCTAAGTGAATACAAAAAAGATCACAGATCACATGCATTATCCAAAAATTAGCAAAATATAAATGGCATGCTTTCATGGAAACACACTAATTTCTAGTTCTAAATGACATTCCTTTGTTGCTTGTTTAGTATTCGCTGCAGAACAATCTAAACATTATTAAATTGATTGCCTATTACACCCTTATTGAACAATTAACTCTGAAATAGCACACAATCCTTGATTTGTGTGTGGGGTTATCAGTGAAATTTATGCTATTGATTTCAGTGTTACTATCCCAGTATTTAGAAGTTTCAGAAAGTGGACCTAAAAAATGCAAGCCTAAGCACTCAAGTCTGCAGATATGTGAAGCATCAGAAGATTCAAACTCTCGATTCTTTCTTCTTTTCTTTTTTTTTCTTTTTTGTAATACTTTGTGCATTTTTCTAACTCAATGCATTGTGTTAGAATTGAAATTTGAAACTTTTCAATTATGAGTACCCTAAATAAATTTTATTGCACTCTAGCAAATTACTTGCTGCCTTGTTGTAAATGCTGTTTACTTATTTCTAAAAAAAGTTACTATCGACTGGGATAATTTGTGTGTTCTTAAATTAATAGCGAAGGGTGTTTCAGGAGCCTAGAACTTATAAAGTGGCTCTGGAGAGTAGCAGCAGGGTTAATTTTATACAGTAAGATACACAGCTAGTGGAGTGGTGGGCTTTTATCTCTTGGACTGAGTTTCCAAAATGAGTTTGGATGGTTTCCGACAGAGGCATAGAGATGAGCAGAAGCTGTGCTTTTGGGCAACAAAAGCTCAGTGTTTAACAATGCCTTTAGGAAGTCCAACAAGGGCAGCTTCTGGTTCCAGCCAGCCTTAAATTCTCTGAATCTCAGATCAGCCAAGGATGTTGTCTGGCTGCAGCTGAGAGATTAAGATGTTAGCACTTCTCACTGTACTTCGGGCTATCAATGGCTGCAAGAACACTAGATGTACCAGCATAACTGACAGGTCACTCCCTAATCCAGTTTTGTTGAAATTACCTAGGTTAGCAAAATCCTTTCTTTAAGGAGATTAAGATAACCTGTTTATTTTGACAAAATTGAAGACATAGTCTATCCTGTCTGCCAGCAGAACAGAATGCCAAATGATATTCCTGTTAGATACAGAATGTGAATAGTTACAGAAAACTGATGGATTGTGATTGAAGCAAAGAATGCAGCCAAAGAACTGCAAAAGTTATTTGAAGATCGTAAATATTTGAGGTAAAGATTTTAGATTTTAGGGTGCACCTGTAAATTATTTATGCATCTTTCAAACTCATGTATGAAGAACAGTACAAAAGAAATTGATACATTTTCTAATACAATAACATGAACTTGATTTAATGAGAAGTGATATCATCAGAAGGACACTATTTTAAAATATCCAACTTGCATGAAATATGTCTAAATTAAAACCTATGGAAAGATGTATGGATTTTAAAAGCCCTCACATTAATTTTTCATATAAAATGGTGACTTACGTTAACTTACAAGACTATTTGTATGCAATTTTTTATTAGCAGCATATCTTATGATATTACTCACAAATGTATTTGTGAATTTCTCAGTGTCAGACAATCAACTGTAATAACAGATGTATTTATACAGAAATTTCAGCTTAAGAATTGGTGTATTGGATACATAGTATCCTACTGCCACTGTAGTGCTAGAACATGTTTTACTATTCATGCCACAACCTTGAACAGTCTATTAGAGCTTAAGTTGCCAGTTTTTTGCCAGTATTCATCTGTTATTCTCTATCAGCAATGTATTCTTCAAGGTAAATAAATTGTAATAAGCTCATTAATTGGAAGTTATTTCTGTATTAATGTTTTATAATACAACTCCCTTATCCAAGTGTCATTAGCAAGATCACAGATTAATTTCAGATTATATTTAAAAGATTAATTTAAACCCAAAGCTTTCTGCAAGCCCTCTCTCTTACCCCTAATTTTTCTGCTCTCAACCTTTAGGATTTTACCTCCTTGATGGAACAGTTCTACATGGTGGCTGAGTAGAATAATGGCTAGCAGCAGTGGTCCTGCATTTTCCCCTTTCTCCCCCCACTCTTGGAAGTAAGGTCAGGACACTCATTTCCACTTTCTCTGGCACTCATCTAATCCCTAGCTGAATGAGTTCAGTTCAGCAAACTAGCAGAAAAGGATATGTTTTTTCTTGATGGGTTTTTTTCCTGATTCACCTGGATAGTATTATGCCATATCATGAGTGATACAGCTTGCCAGGCTGGGCAGAAACTTTTAAAGCGTCACTGGAGAAAACAAAGCAAGGAGAGCACGTTTCAAGGTATCTCATTTCTCTGTTACCTTTCTTGTAATGACTGTTAGAAAAATACTGCCACTTTAGTAAAAGGGTTTGGCTCACCGAGGAGTCAGGTGAGTGCCAGAGCTGGCACAAGGAAAGCAGTGGCAGCAAGCGTGTCTGTGTGTCACCTCTTTCAGTGAACTACTAGATTGGCTCAGCCAGTCTCATGGGATGGCACTCTTAAGTATGCCACACTGGCAGATGTGTGGGAGCCAGACTAACTCACTTTAGACAAAAAATAAATTACTTACATCTAAACACTGAAACAGCCAACCCCCAGCAGCATAGCTAACTGTACAGTCTTACATTGCTGGGACCCATGGTTCTTTACAGAACTCAGAGATAAATTTAATGGAAGCAGCTGAGTGCCTTTCACTGTAAGAAGTTTACAGTGTTGTTTGTTTTCCCCTAATTTTGCTTCCACTGAAACCTAGCTGCATTAGCTAAAGTGAATTAGCACATGGGTGTGAGAAGGCCTCCTTAAATTGGTTATCTGCGAGTGGAAATATGACAGTGAAGTCCATGGTCAAATAACCTTAAAAGTAAATTCAGAATTCCTACTTTTGTATCCAAAATGCCATGGCCACATGATGCAAAGCACTGATGTGTCAAGAAAAATCAGCCCCAACCCTCCCCCTCACCCCCCAAGAAAATCCAAACCCAAAATCAACCAACTAACCAAAAAACCCAAACCAAAACACACACACCCCCACACCCACCCCTTTCAGGTTCAGGTTTGTTTAAGATATGTTAGAGGACTAATTTTGCATCACTACAGTTTATACCAGATTAGACATCACCTACTTTCACACAGCTGGCAGAAAGGTCTTAATTTGGTGCAAACTCTTTTTTATATGCTCTGGCTAACTCCACGCAGATGTCACCATATACTCATCCTGAAACAGAACAAACACATACTGCTAGGTGAGCAGGTGGTGGGATACAGTAACACAGCCAAATTGCAGCCTTGGGGCAGCTGCAAAGGCTCTGTAAATTCAGGGCGGAAACTCTTGAGTGGATACCCATCAACTGTCTTTGGCTCAGCCAGCATCAACAGGCTCTCAGTATGCTCCTCGTAAGGAATCCATTGCCCATCAAGGAAGGAGGCAACAGTGCCATCAGGAATGCATAGTACAGCATATAGGTAGGACATTGGTCATGGTGATACTTATCCCTTAATCCCCACTTATTTTCAAGTAAGCACCTCAGTAAAATAGGTGAACTATGACCAGGGGTCAATCTAACAAGTGGACAGTCACAGTGGGAGATGCATGAAAAACAGCAATATACTCAAATTCCAAAACCTTGTTTTAATAGATTATTTCTCTTTTACAAATGACATCTTGCTAACCATGTCCTTATAATAATATTCCACATTTAATTATTTTTTAAAACTTCTTTTGTGCTAAGCACCAAAGAGAGCCTCAGTTTTACTGACCAAGTAAGAGCTTAAGATCAAATTTCATTTTTCAGCACTTATACTGGAAGAGGTAGCAGGTGTTTAGAGGACACCAGGCTCCAATTCCCCACTGGAAAAAGAGGTCTCTCTCAAGCTACTGGTGCACTAAAGCACCGACAGTATAAAAACAAATGCTTGTTTGGTCTTGTTCTGAAACTGAAGTCTTGCCCTCTGGCCAAGAACCAAATGTGCTACCAGATGAATGATACAGAGACACTGAAAAGAACACGAAACCGTAAGACTGCCAAGACTGCACTGTATCACCTTCATATCTAAGGCTTTTGTCTGAGTTAGAAAAAAAACCAACAAAAAACCCACAAACAAGCAATCCTTTGTCTGGAAGCATGTAAACCTATTTGTGACTGTACCACAAGAGCTTAGTAATACTCATGTAACTTTGGATCTTTCAGCAGAAACCAGACACACACACTTTTTGCTAAAAGTGTTTTCAGTGCATTTTCCATAAAAATGTGATTAATTGTCTGTGAGGGATTTTGTTTTCTTTTTGGTTTTGAATAGAAAGCTTTGTTGCCTTTAATTTAGCTTGAATGGTACGGACATGCAGAACTTAGACTTGAAAATAGATATAATTCAGATTGTTAAATGTCAATATGAAAAATACTAATAAATATTTCTGGGACATTCTTAATGTTTTAGCTGGGAAAGAGATGATCTATGCTGAATAAAATGTCCTACACATTAGGGTACATTAGAGTTAGAAAGAGATAAATGACTACTTACACGCACTTATGAGAGAAGAAGGTACACTTGAAACTACAGTAATATAATTTCTGGCACTGCATAGTAAATTAAGCTTCAGTTTCAATATGGGATACCCATTTTGACATAGTTATCAAAGACAAAGACTTTCTGTGTAAGTTGATTTAGAAAATGAAATGTGTCAGCAAAATCATGTGAGAGTTAAACGGCATCTACATTTGAGGCTTGGTTGAAAGAAATGCTTTGAAAAATTAAACACCTGCAACCAATATTGCTAATAGAAAAATTTCTATTGCAGACATGGTATAACAGTTGTAATGCCTTTGTTTATAGCCCAGTGTATGCAGCATCCTCCCAAAAGAAGCAGAATATTCCCGCTGCTGCAGTCCAAGGTCAAAGCTGCAAAGGCAGTGATCTGAGTCTCGACTCTACCATGCTTTGCCATAGATACCTTCCAAGTTACAAGATCAGAAAACCCACAGTTAGATTCCACAGTTGGTCTAGTAATACGTACCTCATGGGAGAAGTGCTACCGAAGCCAACTAAAGCTTAGGGATGATCATTTTCTAAAACTTGGCAAGATTTATCTCTGAAGTCAGTGGACCCTACCCTCTCTAAAAAAAAAAAACAAACCCAAACCCAGCCAAACCACCTATAAACTAAGAATAAGGAAAAAGACTAAAAAGTAAAAAGAAATCCTCTAAAATCCTAACATGCTGAGAAAACACTACTAACAGGAAAAATCTACAATGGCAAGGATATGTTCTGGACAAATAAATTAGTGTTTTTCCATTACCAGTGATACTATTCAAATGAAAAGATTGATGATGTTTTACATTATTTATTTTTAAATTCTAAGATTTTTTTTTTCCCCCTTAAAAAGCTGTTTGGTGAAATGGCATTATGTCCTACTCCAAGGACAAAACTGACCTGTCTGCAAACTATGGATATCACTTCAGTGATAAAACGTAACAGTTCTCCACTACTGCAAAGCCAATAAAGGGCTTTATCACAGTTAGGTCTGTGGAGAAAAATGTACTTCATGGGTATAACAATCTAGATTTCTGACAACCTGCATTTGAAAAACAAGGTTTACTTGAGACAGTTAACACATAAGTGCTTCATACAGGTTTATATAAAAGTGCCTTTTGTGCCATTTGTAAAGAATATCCCTTTGGAGTCCAATTATGAAGAAATGCTTAGACAGAAATTACTATATGGCTCTACCTATGTAAGCTGACAGGGCAGGGCTGACTCACACAGAAAATAAATTGTTTGGATCCAGCTTAAAGTTATTTTGTTTCTAAAAAATCCAAAGCACACAATGGTATTTGCTGAAAAATGTGCATACTTGTATTGAAAGGAAGTGCAGCTTTCCAGGGGTGATTCAGATATTCCTTGGTAGAAGATACTGATGGAGCAGGTAGAGAAGATTGCCTGCAACTGGCTACTTTTTCTAAATCTGGGCCAAGGTTCTTCCAGATCACATGAAACATGTTTCTGTTTTAGCCCATATGCAGCAGATGGAAGTAACTCTTTACTTTCTGCAGTGATTAAGTACCCTCTGCTGCACCCACTTTTACTTAGCTCAACTGAGAAAGTAAAGGTGCTTTTTTTCTTTTTTTCCTCATTCAAGAGTAAAATCACATTTGGACAATCACTATTCCCCTATCCCTCCTGTGTAAACATCAAGGCCTGGAAAGTTATTTCCTTGCTTAAGAGTCCATATGCCACTTGGAGAAGATGGGTGTCAGAAAAGTCGGTACCTAAGTCTAAGAGGAAAGATTCATGTCAGGACAAGGGGAGCCTGAGAGGAAAATGTGCATGTTTTAAACTGATGGATGGAACAACATATGATCAGACAGATGAGCCTCGCATTGTAAAGGGAATTGCTCATGGCAGATGGTTTCACAGGGAATCCGCATGGATGCTGTGGGAGTGCCAGCCCAAAGGCACCCTGATGGAGGTACATTGCACCCCAGCCTCACAGAGCCATCCTAATTTGGCCAAGAACACGCCTGCTCCTCCCTTCCCACACAGTAGCACTAAGGTGTTACTTATGCACATGTGGCATCACTCCTTAGGACAGGCATACCCGAAAACCCTTGCTATCATTAGTGGCGTCTCCTTTTTCCCCTCCCGCGTGGATTTTATTATTTGGACCAATTCTTCCCTCGTCCCAGTACACCTCTCCTCCCTCCTGCCCCTGGCCGCTCGGCTATACGTTGAGAAGGCAACGGGGCCAGTCGCGATTTTGCGACGAGAACCCGCGGGGGTCTCGGGGAAGGCGGCAGCTCATGACGGGGGTAGAAGGAGACGGCAGCCAGAGCTGCCTTCCTCGTCCTGCCCTGCTCTGCCACATAATACAAATCGGGCCGAGGTTGCCGGCAGGGGCGGCCGGCTCGCCGGCTCCCTCTAGGCATCCCTCTCTCGGCAAAGGAGGAGGAGGAGGAGGGTTTTCTTTTATTCTGTCCCTCTCTCTCTTTTCC
>NW_009933128.1:52172-57209 GCF_000696875.1 Nestor notabilis | reverse complement strand
CTGCTATAGCTGAACCCAGGACAAAGCATTAGCCACGCTAAGCACAGGGTGGTTAGGGATGAATTGAGAATCTTGTTACTGAGTGAGAATGGGGAAGTGGTAAGCTAAAACATCCTTTGCAATTGCTACAGGTCCAGAGTAACTTTGCAGGAGTACAAACTTGATGGTGTTCTCCACTGCTTGTCCTTGTCCCTATTGCCTGTATTATAGAAAATACAGGCTGACATTTATGGCATAAGGCAACTCCAAATCTATACAGATAACTTTATGAGGCTGCTAGGAATAAAATCTGAAACAGTCAAACCAAGAAAATCACATATAGTTTCTTTTCCCTCTAGAGGCAGCACAGAACATGATGATCTCTCGGGGTTATATGGAGGTGCTCTGGTTGGCTAAATGTCAGTCTTCCATTTTTCAGGCAGTACGAGGCAGCTGCTTCCTTCACCCTAAATTTAAGTGAGCTAGAATAAAAGTACAGTTGTATTTGGAGGAGGTCATGCAATATGTGTTCTCTGAATGAGGCTGCCTCAAATATGAAGGGAAGTTGTACTCACATGAGCATTATAGAACTTTAAAGCTCTTCATATGCAGACAAGCATCTCACAAAATTTTAGAGTGGTTTTCTCTATACTTTCATTTTCTTTCAGACCTTAACAAAGAAGCATTTTCATTAGATGCACCAACATTAGGTTGTCTCTGTTTCTCTTGTTTTATTTAGCTACTAGTTTCATCATGTCATGGCACAGAGGTTAGCAAATGACTAATGTGCTGGAGACTTGGAAGTCTGATTTTGCCTGAATTTTACCTCCCTGTCCCTTTGCTTTGTTTTCATGTCTTGCTTGGGTGTATTCCAGATTTGATATGCTGTCTCCTGAATGCTTCCAGGACTCTGGAGGCACCTGGAAGATTGTGGGTCTCCTATTGAGATGATGTATTCTAGGGAGTAATTGGAGTTGAGGAATCCTGCTTCAGTGCCTGGCACCTTTATTGCTTTCAGTTCTTTGTTATGGAGCTGGCCAACAGTACAGTGTTAAAGTTATCAGTAGTGAGTGAAATAGATGTGTTAAACGGCCTCCATTGGTTAGGGTTATATTGTGCTTGCCCCTTTCCAAATGATAAATAAATTCTTTCAGGAGCTGTCAGAAATTCAAACTATATTTTCCTGATCTGTCACAGAATATGAATGAACCATGCACTTTAAATGTAGTCACTCTGGGTTGCAATATATCACTGAGCAGCCATTTTGTTTGCAAAAGCAAGGCTTGAAATCTTGCAATTAAAAAAAAAAAAAAAAATCTGATTTGAATTTGAGGTGGGAATAAGAAATTTTATTTTAGCATTTAGGTCAAAACAAGGCAGCATGATCCATTCAGAGCTCAAGACAAATTCTGGGGAATATATTTCTTATTCTTAGCACTCCCATTTACTACTTGCATCATCTAGGAATACCAATTTACTTTTTCTTTCCCCCTCTGCTGCCCCCCGCCCCATCCCTAGTTATCCATCAAACAAAATGAAAGCTCTCTCCTTTTCCTGTCATTTTGTTGGAAATCACTGGATGAAAAAGTCCAGTAAAAGTACTGCATGTTCTTTTTGAAGGGATTTTTCCTCCTCACAGTTTGCATTTGTGTCCTATGTCCCTGGAACAATGTACCTTTTCATCTCCCTTGAAAATTGGACCAGTAATCTGATCTTCAATTTGCATAGCTGTAATGTGCAGATAATGCTACTATAAGCTCTTTGTGAAGTGCTTTGTATGGGAAGGGAATATGATGGTCCATGACAGCTTATATGGCAAAAAGGGTTATGTGGTGCTAAATGAGCGTTCCACATCTTAAAAATCGGCTTTACTAGTCATGAGTTGGAAATCCAACCTAAAGAAAAGCTACATGATGAAACATAAATAGCTTTTCTGTGCAGATTGTTTTATGAAACTGCTGGCAGAGAAATGCTGTAATCAGCAAGAACTTATTATAGGCTCCTGCTCATGTCCTTTGAATTTGAGGACCTCTCTATTCTCCTATGGATTACTGTTCATTTGTTCAGTAGACCATACTCTATACTTGGAGACATTTCCACAGAAAATACATCTTTACAGGCTGCAAGGCCACACTAGCTACTCCCAGTTGCCATCATTGAAAAGTTGTGTCCTACCCTAAGCAGCCACTTCAGAGCCAGCTGGCAGAATCTGGCCACCCTTCAGTTTCTGCTTACTAACAGCTGTCTGGCACATTGGTATTTCTGAGATCATCCCTCTTTTTAATGAGGCAACCCTGTGTGTTTTTAGTGCTGCTTGTGGGTATGATTTAGGTTCCAGCAAAATCTGTGGCCTCTTTGGATGGTCATCACATGGAATTTTTCTCTGGCAATATGATGGCTTGATATGTATCTCCTGTGTTAAGACAAATGTTGTGTTACAGTGTGGTAGAGGGAGGGCCCTGTTCTGACAGGCAGAAGTGCTAGCCTTAACTGCTGGTGGTTGGCACTGTCTGTGCTAATAATAGCTCTCATTTGTCTAGCACCTTTACTGGAAGAGAGCCTGAAGCAATTTATGAGCCGTATTCGAGCAATGTATCCACCTCTGGGTTGAAAAGAGACAGGTGCGTGGTGGTGCACAACAAAGCTATGTGGGTTTCAGATAAAATGAATGTTGGATAATTATTAAAAGCTACTGGGCAAATGACAGGCTTATTGTTGGAGTAGGAAGAGTAAACCCTAGTGGCCACTGAATTCTCTTTAGTCCATATGAGCACAATCAGATATCCATCATACTGTGTGAGGGAGAGCTAACTTTGTCTTTCCAAAAGTCCTTGCAGATGTGTGTTGCCTCATTGAAAGGCAGGTCAAAAACAGAGTGCGCCTTGGACTTTTCATTGGGAAATTGCCTCTTTTAGTATATCCACCTGGAGGCAAAATCAGGATCTACAATTTTTTCCAGTGTTTCATCATTGTTCAGCCCAAAGGCAAGTGATGGCTCCCTTTGAAAAGGGCATATGAGCCCAAGAGAAAATAGAAGAACAAACTCAGAAAAACTGGGTTTATGGCGATTGAGCATTTTCAATTATTTCCTTTCTGAGAGCTTCACTAATGTTTGTTCAGCAGATCCTAGCTCCTGGGAAGAGCCCGTAGTCACCTGTGGGTAAAAACTCTTGTAATCAGAGTATTTAACAGGGATGCAACAGCTGTGCACATGCTCAATTCTAAGGCTGATAAGTTTTAGAGATTTATCTGCTGGAGCTTTTTGTACACAGATTTTTTGGATTGTGGATGTATTGGGAGCTTGTTCAGTGTTAAGCATCTGTGGTACATCTGTATCAAGGTGTGTATAGTGGGAGCTGTCTGTCAATGCTGAAATGCACTAATAGAATTAGTACTAGGTGAGTGAACTGAAGCTGACGTACACCAAAATCCTCTGAGCAATGGTATAGCTCCATCACCTTTTTCAGGGTTTGCAGCTGAAAGACACAGAAAACAGATATTTGAGTTGTTTGTTTTTTTTTTCTTAAGAGCACAACACGTGTGGAACCTTCTCTGTTACCACTTCTCATTTCCAATTTTCTTTGTAGGCAGAGCTCTCTCCTTTTTCTGATTGCTCTGCATGTCAAACAGGGTCTCTCTCAGGGCTTCCCAACATGGCTTTGTAGCAACTTTTATAGCCTTAGGGAAGATGGTTTTATTTCTGAATTCTCTCTACCTTTCCACAGTCCTTAATGGTAACATCTGAGCTCCTTTTGTTCCTCTTCTCATAGAGCAGAGGAGAGGAGGACAACTGCACTTGTACCACTGGTACTGTAGACAGGGGATTTAGGAAAGAAATTTCTGACAAACACTCACTGGTAAGGAAGAGAAACATACGCTTCTACCCATGCAAGATCGCGCAGAATGAATACCCCCAGGCAACTGTAGTTCTTATGTATTTCAGGGGGATGGAGATACGCTGTTTGGAGTCAGATTTGCTCAGGTGTTAGTGACCTCCTGCCTATATAGACTCCACTAATACTGTAATTACTCCTGAAAAATCATTATATTTCTTTCACCTAAGCAATAAAAGACAGTGTGAGATAGAGGACAAGGTGCTTTGGAAAAAACCAAACAAACAAGAAAGCAAGTAACAAAACACTTCTGTCCTGAAGGTGTTTAATGATATCTACTGGGGAAGAAGGTAGGGAAGGGGGGTGTTTGCTGCATGTCTCAGAGGTCAGTAACATGAGAGTGAATGTCTGGCTTGGTGAATAGCAAGTCACTCCTGGCTGGTCCAGAGAGAAAATGTGTTGCTACAGTTGAGTTGCTCAATATCCATACTTGCAACTTTCTGTTCAGCTGAATCCCTACTTCTGTGTGCCTGCTTCGTTGCTAGTGATGGTGATGTCCTTAAATATGTTTTAAGAGCCCTAACATAAGCTGCTGAAGATCTGGGCTTTCTCAAGCCTTTTCTTCTCCAAGTGAAGATGAAAATGGAGTGCTGAACTCAGGCTCATTGCTCAGGGCTCTCAGCATCAACATGGAAAGCGTCCTGGAACAAAAAGTTCAGATTCGAGCAAGACTGATTTCTTCTCTTATTTTCTTGCCATAGATGCGGAAGTGCTGCTTGCCTTTATTTTCATCTTCTCTTTTAGAAGAGGCTTTAAAAGTAAGGTGAGCAAAATACTACCACAGCAATTAGTGGTGGTAGTGTGGTAGTTGTATTACAGCTGTAAACAAAGAATTTCCTAAGGACATGTCTGCTGAGATGCTTTTAGTGGAGGAAAAGCCCTCTGCTTCCAGGATGGATGACTCTGGGCGTGTTTTAATCTGTGTGATTATCCATATAAGGAGACACAGCAGGTGGAGTGGTTGATTCAAATAGAACTGGTTTGAGGCTCCAAAAGGACATTCAGAGTTAGCTCTACAAAAGCTGTTTTGCAAATGTTCTGGTGTGTGGCCCCAGGTTAGGGTTGTCTGTAGGCTTTCTGTTTTAGTTCTGTACATGATACACCCAGTGCTGATGTGAGGAGTAAGATGAATGACTGTTTATTTCAGCTTATCAGAGCTAATACA
>NW_009933128.1:19585-52141 GCF_000696875.1 Nestor notabilis | reverse complement strand
CATTCCTGCACTCCAAAAGTTTTTACTTCTAGAGAGGAAATAAATAAATAGATGTAAAGGAGTGCTCTTCCTCAGTTGTTCTTTTCCTTCTTCTTGATTATTTTGGTAAATGTCTGTAATTTGAAATTAGCTTTATTTATCCCTTACCCGCTGCAGACATGAAGTGACTGATAGCAGCATTGTTCTGGTACGCCAGGAAATACAATCAAGATTTCTTTTTGATCCATTGATTAATTGCAAACAAATGTTTTCATTCTTATGGATCAGCAAGGACATCACTTCAGGAAGGAAAGGTGCAACCATTGCTAGTTCCTATTAGTACTTTTCTGTCAGAATGGATTTTTTTTGTTCTTTTTTGATGTTTGAGCAAAATAGATTAAATTATGATTAATACTTCATCATCTGAGGTTCTCTCTGTCTTCACTAATAATTCAGTGAGTCTACCCACCCTTTATTTTCTCTAGTTTCATTATAACATTCTGCTTATGTTTCCAGAAAATTTCGTTTGACTTTTATTTATATTGAACTTAAAAGCTTTATCTAAAATATTTAGTCCATCATCTTTGGCTAATTTGCTTCTTTTAATTCCAGAGATGGCACAGTGACCGACCTGTCTACTGTGTATGCTACTGTACAAGATCAAACTAGTTTGTACTCTTTCCTATATCATTGGTTAGTTAAGTGGGTTTGGTTTTTTAAAATTGATTTCAAAGCCTAACATGTTAGTTCCACTTGATATTCTAAGAGAAAAACTCCAGAGGGCTAATTTTTCAAAATTAAAGGGAAGCATGGGGAGAAAACAAAAAGACTGGCACTGTCTTTCTTTCGTACTTCATGATACCTGTCTTTGATTATGAAGGATGGAGTTAGGTTAAGACATTGGGGCCAAACTCCTTTCTGTTTAGAAGAGCTGGGAGAGGGGGCACCACTACGTTTAAAGAGCCCAAGTATGTTTTTAGTGGCTGTTGAATGCTCCAACCCTGGCGGTGTTCAGGGCCAGGTTGGACAGAGCCTTGGGCGACATAGTTGAGTGTGTGGTGTCCCTGCTCATGGCAGGGGGGTTGGAACTAGATGATCTTAAGGTCCTTTCCAACCCTAACTATTCTATGGTTCTATTTTACTGTACCTCTGAAGGACTACTACTACTGAGTGGTGGTTGTTTCCAAAGAAAAGTAGCGTCTATCTTCTGTCAATCATGGATTTTCCTAGGAGGTGCTGTTACACAAATGTTCTATGGAATGAGACAGCTTACATTCAAAGTGCTACATCACAGCAAGAAGTGTAAGCATCACAATCTGAGGTAGATTTAGTGTAGGCCGAGAATGGTGGGGGAGGCGTAGAAGAAGAGTCATTTCAGCTCACTTGAGATACAAAAAGGGAGAAAACCAGAAGAAATACCACTACACACCAGAAATGACATGCTTTCCTGCTTCCCAGGAAACCTGCCCATAACTGAAGATTGTTTGGGTTGTTTGTAGCCTTGCTGCCTTCCTTCCTTTCCAGTTAATTATTCATGCACTTGGTACCAGCAGATGAGTTTTGTTTTCCTTTAGGTGTAATTAGAGCTATCAAAGGGTTTCTAATATTGTAATAAAAATGCCATTTTATTCTTCCTTCCCCCTCTCTGCCTCCCTTTTCTTCTGTTTCTCTTCCTCTCTCTTCTTTTGGCTGATGTCAGTCTGCTGACCACTGGCAGTTCACCGGCCTTTCTGTCCTTCTAATTTATTTCCTGTTTATTTGAACTCTCTTCTTTGTGTATATGTGTGTGTGTGTGTGTGTATGCAGTTGCCAGTTTAAGAACCCAGCTGAAGACAAACTTTTAGACTGCAGGTTTTATGAATTCTTGCAGGAAAAATTGGCCTTGCCATAATAGCTACTGACGGTGCTAATTCTGAAATGAGCAAAACTAAACTGCAACCCTGAGGGCAATCATTTGTATAGAGTGTATTTGAACAGAAGGATTGCAGAGGGAGAGGTGACAACACAGGTGAAATTTTAATGTGCTTTATCTTTGCATGCTGTGGTACATGGTGAGAAAAAAATTTCTTTCATTTTCAGCCAGCCAATGATCGTGTTGGGATTTGGCATTTTTTGGTTATTGTTGATGGATTTTGGTTTCTTTTTTTTTTCATTCCAGTATGGATTCTGGATGAAGATAGGGATTGAATTCTCCTTTGATAAACTGACATTGTTTGCCCTGGGTCTGTTAGACCCGGACCTTCTAGATCACCTTCTTTGTTTTAAATCAGTGTGTCACAGTGTTTATACCTATACGTACATTTTCCTGCAAATATGCACATCTATACATGTACAAAAGCATTTCTGGGTCAGCTAAACCTCTCTTAGTGCAATTGTTTTCTTGCATGTGTCAGAACCAGTCGGAGATTTTGCAGAGTACTTCTTTTGGGGGGATGAGATGACCTGTGCACTGGAGTGTAGCAAGTGAATCATCAAGGAAGATTATCAGTAACTAGCAGTAACAAAAAGTAGTCCGTAAGTACTTAAGATAATTTTGGCTAAACACTCTCTGCGTCTTCTTAAGCCAGCTGCTGAAGGGCTTCTCATTTTACCTTTATTGATGCTATTATTTTTTGTGTAATACTGTTGATAAACTTGCAAAGAGTTCATATTCATCAATACTCATAGGACTCTTAGGTGGTCAAGGCAAGAGTTGCTTAACAGATGGGGAGCACACACTTTGTTCTTTTGGTGGAAGTATAGTTTTGTCCTGCTAAACATCTGACTGACTCCTCGTAACTGTTAGTCTTTGAGAGAATACGAATTAAGAGTGGGCAGTAATTTGGTAATGGATTTTCAAATGGAAAAGCCTTGTTGATGAGAGGAAAGAAGTCTTGGTCTCTTGACAGGAGGATTTTGGGATGCCAGCCTTCCACATTGTTTCCTCCTTTCCTCAGCTGGTAGAGCCGATCAGTGCCAGTGTCAGCACTGATTTGCCGTAGAAACTCTCAGCACTCTGTAGCCCATGCAACTCTAGCATTAGGGAAGAGTCTGTGTTACAGACAGTGCGAGTAGCAGCTTGCTATTCCAGGTTTACAGATGGAGAAGACAAGGAGGTGCAAAATGTGGGACTTGTGGTGACCTGGGCAGGCAGAGATATTGAAAGGACCAACAGTGAGGAACCAGCTTTGATGGATTTTTTTTTTTTTTTTAATATGTTTTTTCCCCCTCTATAGCAGTGAGCCGATTTCCATCTATGAAATCCTCCTTCAATCAAAGACGGCATTAAAAACCCAAGCTTTGTTCTGGTTTTCATTGTTTTTCTTGACATCTGTATACTGCATGCTGTACTAAACACCAGGAATTCTGTTGCTGCTCTTCATCTATGCAGACATCATTGTATCATCCTGGAGGGGAAAGGCATGATTACTCTGATTTTTGCATATGAGAAATGACAGGGCTTGTCATGTCCAGAAAGCACTAGTGGGCTAGTAAACATTAGATCATTACTTCCTCCTGACAGCCTACCAGTGCTGCCAGGAGCTAGCAAAGGTAAACGGATATGACAGTAATACCTCTGTCTCACAGCGTAGCTAGATCATGCAATCAGAGATCCCCTCTGTGCAATGTTGGTCAGGGTCAGCTCCTTGGTGGGAGAGCTCTGAAGAATAATCATTATGCTTTGTGCAAAGACATCAGCTTTTTGGTAGCAGCTGTGATCCCACCTGCATTTTGTAGTATTCTTGAGGTGTTGGATGAAGAGTGACGGTGAGCCTTCTCAGAGTTGAGGTTTGGAAGTGTGCCTGTTCTTTGAAAGGCCTCTGTTGAACACTGTTGTTGTACTGAACACTTCAGTTGTAACTGAAGGTAAAGTGAAGTTGTGGTTTGCTTTTCCTCAGCGTAATACTGTGTGTTGTTCTTGGTGGTTTATTAGATTGGCAGCATTAGCAGCAGTATTCTGGTTAAGCAGCAAGGTCTCCTTACATTCGTTTATGTTCCCTTTCCATCTGCTTTTCAGAGTCTTACATTTCCAGTCCTATCTATGATTTAGCCTGCATTGGCATATCCCTTGCTGGGATGCCCACGCAATTCCTCCAAGACAAATATTGAGGAGACTCTTTTGTTGTTGGGTTTTTTTTGTGTGAGTTGTTTTGTTTGTGGGTTTGGTTTTTATTTCTGTTGGGTTTTTTTAATGTTTGTTTTGATGTGTTTTTTGTTTGTTTTTGTGGTTTTGATTTTTGTTGGGTTGTTTGTTTGTTTTTTCTTTTGGGTTGGGTTTTTTTGTTTGTTTGTTTGTTTTTTTAGTTTCTTCATCCTTTCCTTGGTTTCTGAACACGGTAAATTGTAGCTTTGTAATTCAGCCAGGCTTTCCTGGAACTTGGTAGCTGTCTTTCCTCCAATTTGGTTCAGGGAGCTGCTCTGCCATCCAGAGCCTCCTCTAGAGAAACGGCTTTGTTAGAAATAATAGCAACATCAAAACCAAACTGCCCAAATGCCACTGAGCCTCCATGTGTCCTCTAACCTGTTTTGTACTTACGTACAGTTCTGGCAGCTCTTATAGACATATACCAGACATTTATTAGGGAGCCCTGGAAGCCAAGGGATGGGGATCCTACGCACTCTTCTTCTCGTGAATATTTATATTATACTATTTTTATGTGAGAAATTTAGTGTGCCTGTCTCAGTAGAGGTATTCTTGAACTGACATAATGTTATTAGTCAGTGGGCATAATTTCAGTAGGATGGCTTGGCTGACATATGAACTTCCTATTTGAATATGCCCTCCTCCTCTAAAAGCCAGTGATGTTTAACTGTGATATCAACTCTCTCAGCTCATTGCTTAAGATTTGTCTTCCACTGAACCAGGAACTGAAAGTCTGGGCCCATATGATGGTGACAACTGTTAAGGCTTTACTGAGTCAGAACAAGCACCTCATATCCGTTGTTCAGCCTCCAGCAATTTAAATATGAAGTTTCTGATTTCACTCTTAAATGCAAAATTTCTGATTTCACTCTTTATAGTAAGATTTTGGTACATGGCTGGCTTTTGATGAACAAACATTGCTTTACCTAGACAACCTGATAAGGAGGAGTTTGATTTTTTCAGTTCTAGAAAATTCCTTGTTATGATCTGGGAAATCATATGTCATAGAATGGTTTGGTTTGGAAGGGACCTTAAAGATTATCTAGTTATAACCCCACTGTCATGGTCAGGGACACCTTCCTCTAGACCAGGTTGCTCAAAGCCCCGTCCAACCTGGCCTTGAACACTGCCAGGGATGGGGCAGCCACAGGTTCCCTGAACAACCTGTGCCAGAGCCTCACCACTCTCTGACTGCTAGTGTTGGGGAAGGTGGCTGCTTCACATATTCTTTGAGAAACACTTTCTTTCTCTTTAGAACTATCAGTGCTGTGGCATGCTAACCCCTCCAATTTTTAATTTTGGTTGTGGTGCTGGTTTTGGTTTTTTTTTCTCTTTGCTTTCTCTGATCAATATTTCCTTTATTCTGGACTGAGTTGGAGCTGCTCACCTGGGAATCGTAGGTCCCCTTAGCTCATGGACTACTTCCTGTAGTTTGCTCTTTTGAACAGGATAAAGTGAATTACTTTTGCAGATAATACAGTACCCAGATGGTACAGTAAGGAGAGAGAGTAGGAAGAAAAAAACCCATAAAATGGTATTGTCTATTGTAATTCTACCTTCTTTAAAGTTGAGTATCGTATTATACTCAACTATACACCACTGGGTGTGGTGGACTGAGTTTCATCTTTGGTAAACCACTGTCTGACCAAATTATAGCCCAAGTGATGAATATTTAATTAGATCTGTACTGAATAAAATACACTGCTGGTTAGCTAGGTTAAGGCTGGGTAGCCCATAAATTGGTAATTTGGTTGTCAGCTTCCTTAGTGCCCTGGGCAGTAACAAAACCCATTGTGAAACATCAATCTTTGGATTGGATTGGATTGTTTAGGTCTTTTATAGTTCTTCATTATTTTCAATTAAAAAAACAAAAGAAAGACTGGATGAAATTAAAAATCTAGGGGTACTTGCAATATTGCAGTGACAGCAAACTGCATCTCTCAAAGTCAGCAGCCCTCATCCTTACCACTGACATGTAGTAAAGAAGCATCTTCAGCAATGTGATATTGCCAAGAATTTAAACAAGTGCTAACCTTTTCTGAAAACTAAAAAAACATGTAGAGAAGTTGAGCTGCTTTAATGTCCTACTGCATTTCCCATCCCTCAAGTTTTCTTATGGCTGTTAGTCAAACGGCCACTGGGAATACAGGTTAATGTTTTAGCTCTGTCCTCGGGATTTATCTGCAGGCAAGGTGTGACAGGTAGTCAAGTGCTCATCTGGGTTCATTCAAATGGGAAACTGATAACTGCAGTTTTTACTAGGGTCAAGTCTCTGGGATTGCTGGCTTCTTCCAACTTTGGGAAGGAAGTGGCAGAGGCTCAGATTTTGCTGCCATGCAACTTGTCCAAAACTGAGGCAAAAAGATCAGAGTCTGAGGATGAGGGATAAGTATCATCTGGTAGGTCCTAGGTAATTGCATGTCAAAAGCTCAGGGCAATCTTGTCTCTCTCCAGGTGCTGTGCTATTTCTGGGTCTGTCTTGGTAATGTCCATTGAACAAGCCCTGACTATATTTCAAGCTATATTACTGTAGCTAATATTAATTTCTACTATTATATAATATAGCAATGAGGCAACCCAGTCACTGTAGATCAAAGGGATTAGTGCAGCTGTCGTGGATAAGTTCTCATTGTGCTTTACAAACACCACCCCAGGCTTGCTTGAATCATGCAGACTCACGCTGTCTTACTCTCATCACTGTAGATACAGCTGAGGATATGTAAATGTGTGTGGGTATGTATGGATCCTGTAGGTATTTACACAAGCTTAGGCAGTGCTGCCTTGCAGCACGGTTTATCTGGGTTTGAAAGCACCCTTTGAATGCAGGCATCAGTTTCCCATTTGTATGTTCCCTGAGGCTGTCAGCAGTCATTGGGGATGACTGGCAGGGTACCAACTAAGCTTTCCTCTCCTGGAGGAATGTTACTGTATCAGAGCTGGTGAGGGCTGTGACATCTTTGAGGGGGGGATACTGCATGGGGTCTGCCGGCTATGCATCATCCCCTATTTTACAAGTTTGTCGTAGCAGGGACTTTTATTATTTCTGTTCTTATCAGTATCTGTCAAGGTACCCAACTTAGCTTTCTTTTCTGTTTTCAATTACTTTTCTTGATTTCTTTTTCTTTCTTCCCCCTCTTAGCACAGAGTCCCCAGTTGCAATCCATTGGGTTATCATCTTTCCCAATGGCCAGAATGAGCAAGAGTTGGAGCAGTGCCATAGGAGACAGTCATCTTCCTGTCAGCTCCAGCTTAGGACACAGCACCAAGCTAAGGGTGTCAGGGACTGATGGTGCAGTTCTTTATCAAGCATGAAACAAAGAGGCTTATCTTCAGGGCTGGTAGAAGTTCCTGGAGATTTCTTGGCAAGAGCCATCTTTTACCCTTACAAACTATAGATTACATAATGATATTTTACTTCCCTGAATTTCTCCTGTAAAATTTAAATATGGAATCTTTCTCTTAATTTCTTTTGCACAATTCGGTGTGCTATTAAATACTCCAATTTCACTTCAGGAATAGCATTTCAGTGAGAGGAGAAAGAAATGTTCCTAGATATGCTTTTTCCTTTTTTTTTTTTTTTTTTTAGTTGTTTGCTATTGAAGCATCACAGTAATTTTTTTCACTGCATTAAAAAAAAACAAAAACCAACACTTGCCTACATATGCACTTGTTACGCTAAGAGATGCTGTGTGGATGGAGATCCTTGCCCAATAGACACTCATGTGAGTAGTCCATTGATGTTTGCACGTTTTTCACAATAGTAAGCAAAGCAGTTAACCTCACACTTCTTGGTATTCCAGCGCTACAGGGGAAAAACCTTTACCTGAAGTTTATTCCTTTCTACCTTCTTTACTGGGGTCAGGTACCATGTTTCTTATTCTGACCTGATGTGTAGTTGTCTAGGGCATTTGATGTAGCTTGTGCAATTGTCTCTTTTCAGAGAAATGGTAGGCAGTTGGTTCCCCTTAAGAAAAGACAGGGCATCTCAGAGGCCCTTTTAAGTGTGTCCTGAATGGTCTGTGTTTTTCAGGCTGTAGCCACATACTCCAGTAGGTCATGGTAACAGGAGAGTAGTACTCTGCTTGCAAACAGTTTGTTCCATAGGACAATTTTTACCTGTTCTGGAGATTCAGGGATTGGGCAAAAAGCAGAGGCAGGACACAGGACAGTGTTGGGCAGCTGACTACTACTGTTGTGAAGACTAGGCTTGGCGAACTGTGGACTGGATTTGTTTGCACTGATTGGTGTTGCACACTGCAGCTTGTCAACTGTATCGAATTCCCCACCAGCACCCCTGCCTTGCCATCGCTGCTGGCATAGTGTGTTGTGTTTGTGGACACGACAGTCAAACACATCAGAGGCAGAGCTTACCCACTGATCTGTGAGACTGCCTGTGTTGCTTTAGTGGAACAGTACTGACAGCAGCAGAGACTGCACTGATTTCTAGGAGGGGTAGATCAGAGGATTTAGGTTTTGAAAGTTCATTGGGCCATGCCAGCCTGGGAGGTTTGGTTATTCATTCCTCAAGTTTGTTTAACCCTTGAGGGGGAGGGTATTTTGCTAGTGTCAGGAGTGCTTGGACAGGTGTTGGAAACTTGACTTTCATTTAATCTATTTATTGCAAACAATGAAGTGTCATCATGATAGAAGTGGGTAAAGAGGGAAAGGCATGAAGACTTCAAATGCAGAGCATAGTAGTTTTAGAAGAGGATCAGAGATCCTGATCTTTGCCATTGTTATTGTGCCAACATAAAGAATTATGTTTAAACTGGTGTTTATATTGGCATAGTTATTTTGATATCACACCTAAACAAGCATAGTTAAATAAAAACAATGAGCTATCTTAGCCTGTTTGTGGTGGGAATAGATGAAGTTTTGTTTTGTTTGTTTGTGTGTTTTCTTGTCTTTTGTTTCTGTGTTGGTTTTTTTTGTGTGTGTGGTTTTGGTTGTTTTTTTTTGTTTTGTTTTTTTTTAAGGAATGTCCTATGTTGTTTTGGCCTCCAGGTTGTTGAGGACATAATGATTTTATTTCTTTAAAATTGTAGCCAGCAATGATTGTTACATGTGGTTTGGGGAGCCATGGTGAGGAGGTGTCTTACCTTCCCCCTCAGGACCTCCTTGTCTCTTGTGCTGTGTGAGGTTATTGGACAGGAGATTGGCTGTCGACTGCAGTTGCTCTTGCTGAAATTTGTGTTTGTTTCAGTAATGTTTGGCTGATTATTATCTGAGTGAGGACAGGGCAGGTAGATGCATTGCACTGACTTTTAGCATTACTGTGGCCTTTCTGAAGGTAATTTCTTGTAGCAGCAGTTGCAAATTGTGCTTTCCTCCTTTTCAGTTTTGGGCTGAAAAATCCCTAATCAGAAGGCAAGGTGACATTTTCAGGTCTCCTGCAGCGTAGTTAACTTTCCACTAGCCTCTGTCTCTGACTGTTGCCCTTTTCACAGCAGCATAAGATCTTTCTCTGTGCCCGAGCATTTTTGGAGAACAACAAATCTCCTTAGAGCTAGATTCCTATAATCTAGAGGCAGTCCTGCACTTCTCCTTTTCATTATGAATCTCATTTATTGGGCTTGGTGGTGTATGTTTCAGTCCTTTAATTAAGTCCTCCCCTTTGTCTCTGTAGCTGCCAGAGCATGGTTCCCATTTTTCTTGCTGCAGCACTTAAGCATAATTTGGTGTCAAACACATGCTCTCTGATTGAGGTCCAACCAGATTTACTTGCAAATGTGTCTGGGTCAATAGCATTTGTTTCAATTAGATTTACAAAGAGCCATTTTAGTGCTCTGGTGTGTTAGTCAAAGGGGAAATTGTGGGGAGAGTAGCAGTGGGGAGGGCCTTGGGTCTGCCAGGGGATGGGGGAATCTGATATTATCGGCCTGTGGCCAAACAGGACTGTAGTAGTTTCTGCTAAGCAGTAATCAATAGCCAGAGCTTAGCCTGCTGGGTGCTCTGAGATCCGTAGCTTTGAGATGTAAAAATTAGCAGAGCCAGGCGCCTTTGAATGCAGATGGGATTGTGGCCACACTTGGCTAAATGAGTGAAAACCATTTGTAGCAGGGCTGAGCCAAAGCCACAACAGGCTGGGAAGAATTAGCTATTATCCAGTATTATTTATTTACCTGTACTTTCCCCTGAAAATGCAGGGGCAGGATTTTCACATGTGAGGAATTTGAATTTATGCACTGAGGTAAAAAGTTTTATTCAGCTGCCTTGTTACCCCTGCAGTCACTATGAAAAATTTGGCTTCTCATTGATGCTAAAGGAATTTGTGTGCTCCACGCCTTTCATAACAGATCCACTGAGGGACTTAACATGAACTGGATTGAATGCTGTCCTGAGAAAACAGAGATACCCAAATTGCATTATACCAGCCTCTGACACCCTGGATATTTTGGTGGTTTACACACCCATAATTATCCTTATGGATAAATAAGACTAAAGAGTTAGATTTGTCCCAAAGTGCTTATATGTCTTTTTCCAATGTTTCAAAGAATCTGGTAAAGAGCCTGGCTTAGTACTACTGTTCTGTCCTATGCCCATGCTTTCTTTGGAAGATTACTTTTCCCAACCTATGTGGTCTTTTGATGGCCTGCATGCAAGGCTGCTCAGAATAAAGCTTTGTTCTGTATTTTCAATCAATTATTAGTAATCTTTTCGTTAACTCTTTGGTCGTTTCATGTGTCTGATATCTGAGAAGCATCCAGTTTATAAATTACATTAGCAACAAAACTTTGCAGTGGCTTTGTGGAGGTCAAAGGAGGGATGACGGTGAAGCTGGGCTGGTGAGAGTTCCAGCACACGCGGCAAGACAAGTTCCAGCTGGAGACACAGTCAGTGGAGCTGACCATGGGGGCAGAGGAGAGGCTTTTATTTTTAAAGCTGTTTCTGCTCTGATCCCTGCAGTTGTCCTGAACTCTCTTTATTTTAAAATCTGATTTCTTTCAACCAGCCATGCTTTTCTTTTCTCTGTAAGTGCTGTGTGTTGAACTTGGGTGACTGACCTCTGTAAGCTGCCGCTTGTACCACTGTGGTACCTCAGAGTCATTGGAAATAGTATGGAAGAAGATGCTATTGACCATAAAGCTGTAAATATGTGGAAATTTGCTATTACAATAGCAGTGAGTCATTTTCTAATCATAATAAATTCTGGCATATTCCTACTGTATCCATCAAACAAAAATTTTTTCATGGTAGAATAAAATATGGGCAGCTATTGGAGAAAAGATTGAAGGGCTTCAAAATGCCTGGTATAAAAGGTAATTCCATACACTTCCCATTTTTATCATGCTTTTTCAATGTTCTTAAGTTAACTCTGTGTGCTTTACTGGTGTCTCTATTATGATCAACCTGACATCTTCCTCAGAGATTTTGAGAAGTGGCTGGGTGTACAAATCTTTCTACAGTCAGACATAAACATATGCTATTACTCTGTAACTTTTTGTCATATATGGCGTAAAAAAAAACACATCTGAAAAAAGCACTGATGCCACAAACCTGGTCCCAATTTACCTATCTGAGTGATACTTGTATCCTTCTCAAAAATATTAGATTTAGTACCTTTGCAAAGCATAAGGGACAGAATGAGCCTTCCAGTGTGTTTGTTGTGACTGCACCAGTACTGACAGCTATGTTTCCAAAACAGGATGTGTGTTGTGGATGGTGACATACAAGACAAAGTACAGGACAGAAGGGTACATTGGCTTTTTGAGTGTCTGTTCAGACAATTTGAACTGGCATCATAGAAAGAATAAATAGGGAGCTCTACACTGACACTTTTATTGGTGTTGCTTTTCAGAACATACCTTAAAAATACTGCAAGGCGTTAGATGTCAGTGAACCGGTGAGCTCCCCACTGCTTCAGATGGAGCTGCTCTGACCTTCAAAACCTCAACGAAGCAGTTGATTTATGGCAGTAAATTGCATGACCTCGCATCCTAATAGGATCACACTGCCCTTAAATCTGGTCTAGCCACTGAAGAGAGATCTGCATGGCTTTCAAAATCTGTTCTACAGAGAGAATTTGTCTGCAAAATAACAGATTAGAGGGAAAGGAAGCAGTCTGCTCTTGTGAGTAGACCATAAAGTGGCAGCGACATAACTCCTGGGTCATGCAGTACTTCAGTTGCTGTCTCTTGACCTGACACTGGGTGTGGGGAATAATAGAGGCCTATTCAACCTCAGGGTGCACAACTGAACAAAAGCAATAGAAAAACAGCTGCTTCTAAGTAGAGGACTCCAGGGTGAGCGTTGGACTGATTTAGTATATTGCTGAGGGGCTCTTAACTCCAGCTGACTTCACAAGTCTTTGGTAGCTTGTGTAAATTCACAGATCATGGACAAAGGCACTCTGTGCTCTGGGGAGGCTTTGTTTGAAGATGGCTTCTTAACCTCAGCATCTTCTCCAGAGGCAGTGGAGAAAGAGGTATTTTCTAAGAGACCATTTTTAAGGGGTCCTTTCTGAAGGTATCTCGTGGCAATGTTGTACTGCAGCGCGAGGCAGTGTGTTTATTTCCATGCTCTGCCAGCCCCTGATGTAGGTGCCACCTGTTTTCCTTCCCACTGCACAGCTGTGTCTTTGTGTGCAATTTCTGAAATGGCTTTTTATGACATCTGTGTTTTAACTCCCTTGAGACCCATCACTTGCAGTCGTAGCTCACTGTGCACTCTCTCCCTCTGCAGAATCAGTGCTATAAATGTAACTTGCTTAAATCACCACTTCCTGAAAGAACAGAAAAGATTCATGGGCAAAAATTCGTCTTGGCAGTGAAATACTCACTACCACGATCTCATCCTGTAGTACAATGTGAAGGTTTCTTTCGTTTACCATTGAGTCAAAATGACATGAAAAGCGTGAACAGGGCATCCACAAAGCTTCTGCAAAGAACAGAGCTGTATTGAAGCATTTGTTCTGTTCCAGGACTTGAATTCAACGTGGTAGTAGCACATGGGGGTGGCTCAGGGGAGGATTCCATGGGGGATGTGCTGTAGCCACCATTACAAAGGCCAGTACCTGCTAATTGAGACAGCTTGTTCCCTGTTATGAAGCCCTTTGCCCTAAGAAGAACTATGACGGTAGCTGCTTCTGTAGAAGTCACCTGTGTTCCCTCAAGATATACGCACAAGAGCTGCTTAAAGCAGCATTTTGTATTGGTGTGTGTTTTCTAACGGTATAAAAATACCCTAGACATCTGCCTAGTGCCAGTGCCCTAGGCACTGCAGCACATACTGTGATGCCTGTACCAATCCCCCAGTGCAGGTTAAAATTGATGGGAGAGGACTCTGGTGTCCTAGCTAATAATTATTGGAAAGCCTGACTGCTGGAAGGTGACTGGCATGTGTATTGAAGAAATGAAGTTTGCTAAAACTTGTGGGATATATTCTGATTTTTAAAAGCAGAAGACAGAAATGTTGTTATAATAACAAACACGAAGTAGCCAGTATTGCAGGCATGAGGGCATGTTCTTTCCCGAGATTGTTTGAGAGGGTGTAAGGAGCAGTGAGGAGGGAAGGGGAAACCTGATATGAAACCAGAGATGGTTTCTGAAAGCAGTGATGGCTGAATTTCACAATGACCATGCTGGCCTTGAGATTTGAGAAGTTCTGATGCCTGCCTCCAGGATACTGCTGTATAACCTGTTTCCTTATTATGTACAGGCTGAAAGTGTAAAACAAAACATATTTCTCCCCTAGTCAAAGCCTAAATGAGAGTGAATTCTAACAAATAGCCCTAATAATTAACTGATTACCTGAACTTGAAAATACTGAAAGATCATGGCCAGGTTTTTTTGGCCAAACTGCTAATATCTAATGAGTTTACAATAATGTTGTTGTTAATACTCAAAAGATACAGCTATAAAAGATATAGCCGGCCATCTCTATAAGGCTGTTCCTCCTCTCTTGACACAGTCCCTCAACTATAGTTGGAAGCAGTGTAAATTTGTAAGGAGGGAGAGGGAAGTGTTCTCCCTGAGCACAGTGCCCAGCAGCTCTCCTGTACCCATTCTTGTAAGTGTGACTTGCTTTGTTTGCTAGATGCCAGGAGGGTTTTCAGCTAGGCAGATGATGGAAAATTAGAAATGGTAGGTTATCATGAATTCAGCTGACTCATTTTAGGGGCAGGGGTTTTCCTCAGGGCAAATGCTATTAAACTCTAGAGAACAAAAAGAATGTGTGTCTGTCACGAATCCCAAGTATAAGACCTTTGGAGAAGAATCCAGTTTTTCTGTTTCTGTGTTTTATGAAGCTTGGCTTTCTACTAACTAGCCTCTGAAATATAGGTAGCATGGCAAATTTGTGCATGTCTTCTGAAGTGTGAGATGAAAAAAAGTTACATTTTTATGAGTGTGGCCTTAAATTTTGCTCAGTAAAACCCCATTCCAAAGCACCTGGATATTCCAGTGCAAGACCTGTGAAGTCATTGGACTATAGTGAACTGCAACCAAAGAATCTGTGTGAAATGGTAGCATTACTGGTGAATGGAAAGCAGTATTTTTCACAAGTACCTAACATTTTGGCTTAGACTGAAAGACTCAGTATAAAGATTGTGGGAGTAGGCAAACTTCCTCCGATTTAAACAGAACAATATAGTTTAGTAATCTACCACAATGGGATTTTCTTATGAAGATAGAGCTTTACTGTAGAGCACTGTCATTCATTTTAAAATATAAGTCTCGTATTCAAATTTACAGTATAAAATCCACAGAAGCAATATGAAAAGCAGTATATTCTATTCCCTGAAGCAATTTATAGAAGTAAAGTGAGCTTTTCCTTTAATAAGCAAAGGCATCCTTTCTCAAATGAAGAAATTGATTGTCTGTGCTTTTTCTTACCATCTCAATGAAGCAATGTAGACCACGCTGCCAGTTTGTCCCAGTACCTGCCTCCTACTAGCACAAGGAAGAAGAAGTGTTATATAGTCTGGGCAGAGCTGAACAGTTATGACAGTAACCTGAGACTTGAGTAACTCAGTTCACTTTTATTTTTGAATGTAGGTGTTCTTTGTGGTGTGACAGTTGTCTTTGTCTCTGATGTGCTTCAGTTTTATGTTTGTAAAAAGGAATTGTTATTTCTGTGCTTAGAGGAATGTTCCAAGATGAGTCAGTATATTATACATCTGGGACAGTCTGAGCACCTATGGCTTCTGTTGAAGTCTGGTGAGAATGTAGATCAAACTCTGTTGCTTGTATTCTTTAGCCCTTGAATAAAAAGTATCACCTTGTGCCAGTTTTTTATCCGTTTGTGTTCTTATCCTTCACTGAGTTCTACTAGACTGATTTGTGTTTTTTCCTCTTGCACTTGAGATTTTTGTTTTGGCAGGCATCTCTGTTCTGACAATTTCTTTCTGACATTTGGCCAAGAAAAGAATGACACAAATTAAAATTTATTTCCTTGCTGTAGTGAACCCCAGCCACAGATGAGCTCAAAAGGTGTTACATTCCAACCTACTAGGGCAGGACTCATTTCTGTCCCTTCTCTGGTTAAACCAGTATCGCTGTCTGTGACAGAGCTGAGAATCTAGAGCCTCAGCAAACGCAGAAGTCATGTACGTGAGCACTGGACTGATCTGAGAGTTCTACTTCTCCCGCAAGCGAGGGCTGCGCAGTGTGGCTGTATCATGCCACTTCTTGACCTGAATAAGCCAGTCAGTCTGCTTCCTTTAAGTGCATGAGCCAGCCTAGGCCACTTTCACAGCACACAGCCACATCGCCTCTTCAAAACATAGCATTTGGTCCTCACCCAAAGGAGCAGTGTGGGGTTGTTTTGGTTTGGTTTGGTTTAGTTGGGGTTTTTTTTGTACTTCTAGTAGTATGAAGTCATGTGATCATTACCTTCTTCCTTCTTTTTCCTCTTAAATTTTTCTTCCTTTTTAACTGAGGTCAAATGCATATGTGTAGGTGACACCAATCATTTCATACAGTTTGTCCCATTCCTCTGTTCTGGCTCAACCCCTTTGTGACATTCTGCTGTTTGGCCAATGACAAATGCGGCCTGGAGTGAGATGGAAGTGAACTCAGGAGTGAGTTTATGGGACTGTGGGGGACCATCTGTTAATGTAAATGTTTAAGGTAAAATCCATTAAAGCCTGTGAGCTGACGAGACATTTCATTTGCATCCTGCCTCTGGGATTATTTTTGGCTCATGCCTCAGGGCAGCAGAGTTCCAGGGCAGACAAGCGTGCTTTTTCTTCTTTATCTTCTTGCTACTGCAGGTTTTACATTATGGTTGAAATGCCAGAACCCGAGATGTGAAATATGCTGCTTAGATTTGAAATGCAGGTTTGGTTTTAAAAATTAACAAGGTCTCCCTTTCTCCCAAAGAACTCATAGATTCTGTTACACCTTTTTTATTTATAGGAAAAGAGAATTTAAGTATCGTTATTTTTAGAAGCAGGAGAGACTTCTCCATTCTTTGCTATTCAGAGTTCAAAAGTAAGAGAGAGAGTGAGTAAGAAAGAACAGTTTTTCAGGAGAAAGTGCAATGAGTTGATACCACTCATCTCTTGCTTTGTTCATGTCTTTCATCTTGAAGTCAATGGCATCAACAGGGAAAGCCAAGCTAGATTTTTCTAAACTGTTCTGATATTCTGATGAGTAGTTTAGGGGAAGACAGTTTAAAAAGGTCTGAAGGTGTGTCACTGCATGCCCATCAAGGGATAGTCGACGATTTTAATCCTGTCAGTCTCCATTTAAGTCTGTGAAGAAATTGTAGGTATTCCTGAACCTTAAGGGGCATGTAAGTCTATAGTGTTATAAGGAATGTAGTTTAAAGTATGAGTTTTCTGCATTAGAAACTGGGAATGCTCATCACTGAGGTTTTTATGTGCTTGACTCTAAGCTGCTTTAAAAAAAATATATATATCATTGGTATAGTTGGGAGTCATGTTCCATGGCATTTCTATGTTGGCATTTCTTTAGGAACATGGACTCTGAGAGCAGGGGGGCCTGAGAATTGGAGTGTGGATCATTCATCTCAACTCTAGTGACTTTAATAATTTTAAATTGATGGGATAAAACACAGATAAGGTCATAGTTAGTAATAAACTGTCTAAGTCTCCAATCTAGAGCTGATAAGTCTAGACTGTAACCAAAATTTTTCTTGTTATCACACAGTTGTTCATACAGTATTGTGGTTTAGCCACAGCTGGCAACAAAGCACCATACAAAGCTCGCTTGCTTCTGCCCCTCCTCCCTGCCCCATGGGGTGGAGGAGAGAACTGGAATACTAAAAGTGAGAAAACTCATGGGTAGGGATAAAAACAGTCTAATGGGGCAGAAAAGGAAGGAAATAATAAAAGGATTAGAGTGTAAAAAACAACTGATGCACAGTGCAGTTGCTCACCAGTCACTGACCAGTGCCCAGCCAGTTCCCAAGCAGTGGCCCTTCTCCCTTTCCATTCCCCCACCCCTCTTCCCCCCACTCTCCCCCATCCTCCAGCTTTCCCCTTAGTTTATAGGTCGAAAGCGGTGATCCTGCCCCTCTACTCTGCTCTTGTGAGACCTCACTTGGAGTGTTGTGTACAGTTCTGGTGTCCTCAACGTAAAAAGGACATGGAGCTGCTGGAGCAAGTCCAGAGGAGGGCCATGAGGATGATAAGGGGGCTGGAGCACCTCCCATATGAAGACAGGCTGAGAAAGTTGGGGCTGTTCAGCCTGGAGAAGAGAAGGCTTCATGGAGACCTCATAGCAGCCTTCCAGTACCTGAAGGTGGCCTACAAGGATGCTGGGGAGGGTCTCTTCATTAGGGAGTCTAGTGGTAGGACAAGGGGTAATGGGTTTAAACGTAAACAGGGGAAATTTAGATTAGATATAAGGAAGAAGTTCTTTCCAGTGAGGGTGGTGAGGCACTGGAATGCTCCAACCCTGGAGGTGTTCAAGACCAGGTTGGACAGAGCCTTGGGCAACACAGTTTAGTGTGTGGTGTCCCTGCTCATGGCAGGGTGGTTGGAACTAGGTGATCTTAAGGTCCTTTCCAACCCTAACTATTCTATGATTCTATATACTGAGCATGATGTTATATGGTATAGAATATCCCTGTTTGGTTCAGCTGTGCTCCCTCCCAACTTCTTATGTCTCTCCAGCCTTCTTGCTACCAGGGCACGAGAAGCTGAAAAGTCCTTGGCTTAGTATAAACACTACTTAGCCACAACTGAAAACATTGGAGTGTTATTAACATTATTCTCATACTAAATCCAAAACACAACTCTATACGAGGTAGTAGGAAGAAAATTAACTCTACCCCATCTGAAAGCAGTACATACAGTAAGAAATGTAGATGTTCTATCTGGAGCCTTGTACATCCTGAACACCTTAAAGCCATTAAAGAGGGTGATGTCTAGTTTATGTAAACATAGTGAGGACTGGACCTTTCTCCATTTTTGGATTATCTTGGATATGCAACTCTGAATATGGCTAGATAGGTAGGATGTGGCCAGCACAGATTTCAGCAGAGGGGAATTCTTGTCTGTCTTCTGGTCATAGGTATGGAGAGCAAAGATTCTCCCATAATTCTTTTCCCTACCTTGGCCTTTTAAGTCTCTAAGTAACAAGAATGACATTGGCAATGAAGGTTGATGAAGAACTTTGTGCTAAGGTCTTGTTAGCTTAGCATGCTTATTCTCTACTAATTCCTTGTGTGGGCACCCTGCACTGAACATGCCTTTGTTGGGGGTTAAAAGTGGATTAAGCTTAACTGCCAAAAAGAAATTGAGGTATGGAATAAGGGAATTAGGGACAGAATGCTTTAATTCACATTCTTATTTGTTCTGAAGTTAATTTCCCTGTGTTGGCAAGCCCTAAAGAAAAGCTTCTTGTCTTCTCATGGTAAAAGGGAGAAAATCCAGTTTGGATTGAGCATGTCCTTCTTTTCCCCTTCTCCTTTAACTCCAGTTTGCCCTCTGTGTCAAGCTGGAGAATTGCACATTCACCTCTCATTCGCCAGCTGAAGAAGATTGATGTGCAATTAAGATCTCTAAGCAGATGTATTAAACCCTGCAAAGACTCCAAATTCAATCATGAATCTTCTTGTTATTTTGTTTTTCCCTCTCCTTTCTATCTTGTGTATTGCTATCTCCTCATCTTCAGGACCATCATGACCCTGGCTCATGCTCCAGTGAAAAGTGGGAGCTGAAAGTACTATGAAAAGTAGTCACTGAAATCTGCCTCCAGTAACAAAGTTCTTTGAAACTGGCTTGGTGTCAGGCCATTTTACTTCAGTCTTTTCTCCTTTCTTGTGCTGCGTTAGGTCAAGTTTTGATGAGTCACAGTTGCTGCAATGTGGCTGGATTCAAATATTGCCATAAAACTTGAAGTTATTTCTTTTTAATGTGGAGTGAATTTCCGAAGTTTTGGAAATCCTGTTCCGTGGCAGCTTCTTCCAGAAAACTGCTAAGAAAGGTGGAAGATTTTGTAGCTTTTGGCTGACAACAAAACAGAGGAATTGTTGGAAAATCTTGAGACACCTGTCGTTGTGGGATATCCACATTTATTTTCTTTATGCAGGTATTCAATATGTGTGGATTCCAAGTTAATTTATCTCACTTATCACTGATTTGCTTTCCTAATACGGTAACAGAACTCCTCTCCTAAAATGAAGGTATTTCCTTTCTTCACTTATATCTTCTTTCCCCTACTTTTATATACCTTCAAGCATTTTCTTTTGTTTTCTTTTTGCTGATTCAATCATTCTTCTACTTGGTTTGATTTAAACTTTTTCCTGTGGCTTTTGGTACAGCCAATATTGAGCACACTTGTGTACATTAGGATTTCAAACTGATTTTTTCAGAGAAAATATTTCTTCACCTGCATAGGAGTTACAACTAATCTGAGACGTTAAGCTCATTGCTCCATTTCTTGCCATGTGCATGATACTGTTCTTTTGATGAAAGGAGTTGTTTCTTGCTATTGATGAGACTCGCGATCCATGCGCGTGTACTAATCTAGACAGTGAGTGATGTCTGATACCTCATCATACACATAGCTTTTGTGAATACCTTTTTTTTTCATTCAAGGGAATTGTTATGCCTGAAAATGCACCATTTGCCAGAACTGTTATGCTTAAGCTGTTATGTAGCTATTGAATCTCTGATACCGTTATTTCCTTTCACTGTACATTCCAAATTCTGAGACCTCTGCCTGTGTACTGGGTTTGCAGCCATTTTGCCCCTGTCTTGGATTACGGATTTGATTCTAATTTAGTTGAATGAAATGGGAATCTTTCTGCTCACATCTGCAGATTTGGAAATTAGGCCTTATATGATGGCAGACTAACTGAAAAATAAAGCACATCTTCATGTCTTGTTCTTTATTTGTCCTCTCAGGTATAGAAATCCTCTACCACTTGCAGTTTTTCTGAGAACAGATCAAACCCAAAAATATCAGTATGTTACATGTCTTCTGTTTATAGATAGCAAAAGATGTTGACTTTTACCTTTACTTTTATAAAAGTCTGTGAGAAAATTGCCTTAACAGAAAGCAGAAGCCAAGCCTTGATTACTTGCAGCCCACAAGAACTGTGTAGTATGTTTAGCTAGACCAGAGCATTAGTTTCAGTGTTCTGAACAAGTTATTAAGTTCTCCCTGCAATTTTAATCACATTGAATATTCGTCAGTTCATTGCCAGAGCGTTTGTAAAATGTTGTTGTGTTCTGTTAACTTGCAGTGCTGCTTTTTGTCTCCCCTGTTGGTACATGGACCTGTCTTTGTGCAATTCCTGCACTATTGTCTTCTACATCAGGAGTCCGTTTAGCTGTAAGATGTTACTTTGCAGTTCATTCTCTCTGGTATTTTGTATGCAACCATTTCAACAGCGCAATAAAAGATTAGGGGTTAACCCGGCAGAGCAAGAGGAAGTTTATAGAGCAGAAAAAGAAAGATAAGCACCTTGTATGTCTCCCATTCTCTACTTTAAGAGTGGCCTCTATGATTAATTTAGCAGTCTGTGCTCCTTAAAGAAGGTGTTACTCAAGCAGGACTTTGGCTGCTCAGGCTAGAGAGAATGTGATGGGCTGGCACGTAGCAGTGGTAGTACAAGGTCACAGAGGTGTTAAAATGCCAGTAAAAGCATGGAGGTTAGTGCCTTCCCTGAGCAGCTGCAGTGAAGAGGAACAGAAGTTATGTACTGAATTGTGGCTTTATTAGTCCCTGAGGAAGCTGACCATCTAGATAAGTTGTCTTGGCAACCCTTTGATACTTCTGGTTATAAATGGTTATACTGCCAATTTCTCCAGTGCCAATGGTATTGCTGAACCTACACTGTTTAGGAAGTTACTTTGCTCCTCTGATAGTGCTATTACTATGTGTTTAGGAATTGCAAAGGCCTATATATCAGCGAGCAATGTGATGCTATGCAGCAGGTGTGAAAAGTTCTGTTGTAGGCACATTTCTGCACATAATTGATTTTCTAAGTATCTCCTGAGGGAATGTGAAAGGTTGAGTAGCCAAATATACTAGGAGGTATTTTTGAGTGCTGTCACCTGAGCTCTTGAATGGACACAACAGATTCTAAAGAACAGACACTTAGTGGAAATAGTGGAAATATTGGAATCTGGATTGATACTGCTGTGCAGAGTCATCCTGTTGCAGAGAGGCTAATGGACCTGGTTTATGCTTTTCACTAGCTCACACTCCTTTTGAAAGATGTGCTGGCATAAGCTATGGGAACTAAATTGACATTGGTAGAATTATGCCAACATATGACATAAGTGAATTTAGCCCATAGGATAGCTAAGCATAAATATGAAGACTGCAGACACACTCAGCAGCTGTGAACTGCAGAGCACAGTCTCTGTCCTACAGGGTCCTGAGCAATTGCAAATTCTGTTAGATACAATGGGAGTCAGTATTTCCAGTCTCTAGTGCAAAATTATGTGTGTTTTTCTAGGAATGGTTGAGGTAGAAATTAGATTTTTTTATTTTTATTTCTCCAGTACTTGGTTTTCTTGGTTTTCTTATTTTGTTTTCACCCAAATAAGCTCTTTGAAGCCAGTGGCAGACAACCAAGAGTGTCTTGTGATGGTGAATGTGGCCACTTTGCTATTTATAAGGGCAGAGCCGCTGCTGTTTTAAAGCTAACAAACTGGATGAGTCCAAGAGAGGCAATAGAAGTTAACTTGATCATGGGTCTGTGCATTCTCCTTTTTGTGCCTATTTTGCTGTTTCAGGAGGGAGGAATTGAGTATTGTGTTCTTTGGCATGCCTTAGTAAAGGAAGCAGTGATATACTAAGGAACAGGTAGAATCCTGTCTGAGCAGTGTCGCAAATGAGAGATTTAGGTTTGCTTCTAGCAAATTAAATGGTTCTTTGGTTTGCACAGGCTGTTCCTGGTGAATTTTTTCAACATGTTTTACTGCTAAAATTAAAGATTAAAGTCCCTCTTCCCACTTAAAGTATCTCTGTTTTGTCTGTTTAAATGTAGTTGAGCTGAATAATAAAGGTCTCTTTGATCTCTCAGGGCCAGATTGGAATAGGTTGCACACAGTACTATACTCAGCAGAACCCCATTTGACTATCATAGAGTTGTGGGAGTGTTTGGTTCCAGTGACTGATATGCTTTTAATTCCTGTATTAGGGTTTTGACTGCCTCTTCTTGTTCCAAGTTCCATTTCCATGGTTTTCCCTTTTGTAAAAGTGAGTAGAGTGGGTGAGCAATGACAGAAAATCCAGGAACATGTTTTCTCCAGTATCCTCAAGTTCCTGTTAACTGTTGTCATTCTTTCTTAGATTGGGCATCTGCATCTGTTTTATTTTTCTTAAGGTATCTAGAGGAATCGCCGCATTGCCCGCTATCCACCAAGTACCCAAAAACTTTACTTGTGTACTTGGTCCCTGATATTTCTGAGGTGGGATGTCAGCTTCTGCTTTATGTAGTGCTTGCACACTGCTGTGGCCACTTCCCCTACCTTTTCAGGAGACTCTCCTCTGGTTAGAATATCATCTGTATATTGGTACAGTTTCACATTCTAAGGAAGTGAGACTGTAAAAGTTCAACATGCATAGCATGAGCAATTGTGGGTAAATATTTTACTCCCATGGGAGTCTGTTAAGGGTATATTGTATACATTCCCAAGTAAGGACAAGTTTCTTTTTATCCTCCTTTTGTAAGGGGACCATAAAGAACATACTTTTTACACCTAGTGCTGCTATCCATGGGTGTGTGGCTGCTCGTAGTGTTGCTGTTAGGGTTGCGGTATTGGGTACTGCAATTGTTAGCGAGGCTGTGTTTCATTTAAGCGCTGCTAACCAGTTGTTAGTTGCCATCTCCCATCCAGTTCCTGGACAGGTCAAACTGGTGAATTGTATGGGGAGTGAGTTCTACAGATGCTTTGTAATTTCCTCAGATCAG
This sequence comes from Nestor notabilis, assembly GCF_000696875.1. Taxonomy (NCBI): domain Eukaryota; kingdom Metazoa; phylum Chordata; class Aves; order Psittaciformes; family Psittacidae; genus Nestor; species Nestor notabilis. Next base: position 28,698 of record NW_009933128.1, on the reverse strand, counting down.
CTACTACTTCAGAAATTTCCCCTTCTGCTGCAGTAGAAAGCGTGTACTGTGGTATGGCAGTAATCTTTGAACTGGAGAGTGCCGGTACTGTGCAGACTGCACACACTGTAGTCTCCCAATTTTTATTAGAATTAGGGTTGACACCAAAAGACCACACACTGCTCTCTGGCAGGTGCCAGGTTCAGCTGTTCAGAACATCAAAACCCAAAATATTTTCATTTTGAACTTAAATGCAAAATAAGTAGGTGACGTGCATTTCCTGCCTGGGAGCCACAAATTAATTTTTGCAGTTTGGCAAATAACACTTGCTCCTGCTGGTTACACCAGTTTGTTGAGAATCCTGATTTAAGATCCTGATGACTACACCAGTTTGTCGCAAATAAGTTGCTTGAAGAATCACCATCAAAGGTATTGGCAAAAGTGTTTTTAATATGAATTTATGAAAGTGTGACTTAACAAAGTTCAATGGTGAGGTTCACTCTTGATATTTAATACATCAGTGAACTGTACAACAGCAAAATTGAGGAATAATTGATCTAAAATGATTTATACAGAGACTGAAGACTCAAAAGGAGACACCCTGCTATTGATTCACGAGGTTCAGAGTGGACCCCCTTGCTTTTTAAACTCCTGTTGGAGCTTAGATGCAGCTAGATCAAAGTTAGTCCTAGTCTTGGACAATGATTTATGTCTATAGGAATTAACTATGTCAATTTCGTTAGTATTAATTTAGCATGCTATTGGCAATTTACTGAGGATCTGTTGCAAATAAGGGGTCTCTCTGCCTTGAGTAAGGAAGGATCTCTCCAATCTCAGGTAAAGAATCTCAAACCTTGAGAGGTGCCCCCAGTTCAAGCAGAGAGTCACTGGCTTGCAGTCCAGTTGCAATTTAGAGAGAACTCGAAGTGGGCTTGTCCAAAGATCTGTTGTTAGTAGAAAGGTCTGTCTCAAGGATCAACCTTGAGAGGTGTCCCAGCTCAAGGGAAGATCACTGCCATGATGTCTAGCAGGGAGAGCTCAAAAAAAGCCTCACTTAGGCTGCCTTCCTTATAGGATAAAGTGGTTGGCTCCTAGTCAAATCGTGTACAATGTCAAAGGTATGCATGAGACTCCTTGTATCCACAACTTTCTTTGTTCCTTGATAAATGAGTCTTGGAGAAACCACCAGTTCACGTGTTAATCACATGATCAGTGTTCCAAGTTCACATGCATTGATGTTCACTGGGTCACTGTGCCCCTTTGTGGGTTTTCTTGAGGAAAACATTTAACATTTATAATATATAAAAATATGTTGAAAAAGCCATCACACTTCTTTGTCTGGTATATCTTTTGTAGCCTGGATGTTTTATTTGGTGCAATTTGTTTTGCTTTAGAAAAGTAGTATGAATTAAACTATAACTGCCCCAATGGAACAAAGTTAATAGCCATTTAAATTAAACTACAGCCTCCAGTGGATTACCACCTCACTCTCTTTGCTCTAAAATAGAGCCATTTTATCCCCTAGGTTACACAGTCTTTCCTTGTCGGTCATGGGAATTTAAATGTGATGCATTATCCACAGGAGGGCTCCCTTATTGTTCCCTGAAGGTAACAGAAACATATTGGAAGTTTCAAGGGAAAATTTCAGTTTCAAAATGCAAATGAAAGCAATAGAGAGTTCAAAGAAAATCTTTTTCCTAATTCACACCAAGATGTGGCTTCATGAGAAATTTTATGCAGACGAGCCTTAATGTACTTTCCTGTTTTGCCTCTGAAACTAAAATCAAGGTTGAAAATAATGTTCCTGCAATATATTTGTACATTTGTAAGTAACTTCTAAACTGGTTTTGTTTTCTCTGAGATGTTAGTGTTAAGTCTGTGGGGAGCTACAAAAGCAGCTCACATCAGGGAGGATGAAAAGAAGATAAATACAAGCACCATGTTGCAAATGAGAAGTTTTCAGAATATGATGAATCTTCAGATGCTTCTCCAATTGTATTATATTTATTTTATCTTTTTTTAATGGGGGGTATTGGGAAAGGAACTGAACTAAGACACCTGGTAGCAATCATCCTACCTTAATCCCTGAAACAAATCCTTTGTGAACTAATGACAACATCAGTTTTTCTCTTTTTCCTGCTTTGGCCTTGCACCCATAGAATAGATGTTATTTTCTTCAGTCTTTACAGACTAGGGACAATCTGCTAAGGTTCCTGTGATGGGGAGCTATTTATGATGTGTTTGGGGAGAGAGATGTGAAAATGTGTCCTATTAGAAGCTGCAGCTTGCCAGCTTGTTTTACTTGTTGAGCAAAATTTTGTCTGGTGACAGAGCAATATAAGAACATAAGTCCATGTCTCCTGAATCTTATATTTTCTTTTCCCATGTGTAATTTTTTTAGCTGAAGAATTAGTATTGGTAATTTCTTCCCTGATGTTGTGCAGCTTGGGTTGATGTCCATCAATTGTTCTTACAATGCTTCTACTAGTTCCAGACAGCCCACTCCAAGAAAATGTTCCCCTTTAAGGCTAATCTTCACAGTATAAGCAATTATTCTGCGTAATGTCCCACTTTTTCTGCATGAGAACATTGCATGAAGAAAATATCAAGTGCCCTGGTGAACTCTGAGCTCATCTGATATCTTTTAGCTTGTTCCATTGGACAAGAAAATCTCAAGAGATAATTCTCAGAAGATGACTCAGAAAAGTCTTGCAAACTCAGGAGAAGAGGATTAAATTCCAGCTGTTTGTTTGAGAAATAACTAGCTATTATCTGATAAAGTTAAATGATACTATGAAGAGATGCCAAGCTATGTGAGAATAATCAGAAATTGCTAGTGGCTATCTCCAGCATAGATGATTTGTTAAGTTTCTGTCAGCATTAGATTGACTTTCCTTGTGCTGCTATATGGAAAAAAACTTAGGTGAGTATTTTGAAGTGAGAACTACAAAGTTAGGTGTGTGGCTACTATTATAAGGGATGAGACATAGCATGAGATAATAGTCAAAGTATGGGTGTTTAGCAGTCAGAATTCCTGGACTGAACTCTTAGTTCTGACATCATATTCCTCTAGGGAGGTGTCAAGGTTTAAGCCCAGCCAGCAGCTAACCCCACACAGCTGCTCACTCACTGCCCACAATGGGATGGGGAAGAGAATTGGAAGGGTAAAAGTGAGAAAACTCATGCATTGAGATCAAGACAGTTTAGTAAGTAAAGTAAAAGTCGTGTGCAAGCAAAGCAAAACGAGGAATTCATTCACCACTCACCATGGGCAGTCAGGTGTTCAGCCATCTCCAGAACAGCATCAGGATCACCCATCATGGTTACTTCGGAAGACGGAAAGCCATCAGTCCAAACGTCTCCCCTTCTTTCTCCTTCTCCCAGCTTTAGAAGCTGAGCATGACACCATACGGTATGGAATATCCCTTTGGTCAGTTGGGATCAGCCGTCTCAGCTGTCCCTCCTCCCATCTCCTTGCGCACCCCTAGCCTGCTCGCTGGTGGGGTGGGTGAGCGGCAGAAAAGGCCTTGCTCTGCGTAAGCACTGCTCAGCAATAACTAGAATATTCCTGTGTTATCAACACAGTATTCAGCACAAACCCAAAGCATAGCCTCATACTAGCTACTATGAAGAAAATTGACTATATCCCAGCCAAAACCAGCATAGGTCACCCTGCAGCAACTGTGAAAGTAAAGGCTAATGCTTGTATACTTCATGGGGTTTTTACAAGGTTTATTTAGCATTGACAAAGTTTTTGAGATCTGTGAATTGGAAATGGTATGTGAAGAGGCAGTATTATAATTTAGCATCAAAGTCTGTGCTTTGAGATTGTGCTTTTGGTACATTGTAGATCTTATTTTAAGATGTCGCTTCCTGAAGAACAATCTCTAATACTGCTTTAATTCTCCACTGTTTGAGAAACAAGGTTCTCAAGGTTGGGTATCTTTTGTCTCCATGGTGTAGAGATTTTAGGGTTATCTAAGCAAGTTCTGATCGTATTTAACAAAACGACAGAAGTCATAGACGGGAGGACTGTGTACTGTACTAGTTTCAAGCTAGATTTCAAGGTCTTAAAACTAATATTGAGGTCTAAAGGTAGTTCAGAATAAACAATACTTTGGCTTAATTCCTCCTCTTTCTTGTCCTACACAAATTGAGAATCTTTTGTCATGCCATGCTTTTCAGGAACTTCTTTAGCCAGTGTTTCTTAGTGAATCTGTTCTCTTTCTTGTCTTTTCTCCATTTCATTGATCCCACCCAAATTTGCATTATCTATGCAATATGCCATTTCAAATGTGCATCTTTTCAATACTGAAAATATTCCTCTAATAAATACCATTTGCTAGAATATCTGCAAATGCAAAAAGGCTGCAAAAATAACAACCAAATCACATGGGATTCCTAGGAAAACTACAGGAATTGGAAGATACAGTGATAAATCTTATTTCTTATCTACAGCTCTTACTAGTACTGGTTTAGTGCAGCTATACTGGTGATGATGAGTGATGACCTTGAAATTTCTTTTCATCCTTTTGATAAGGAAGAGGTAAAGCTGGGTTAAAATTTTTGTCTGTAGTATTTTAATGTGAGTTAAGCACCTCTTTTTATATGTATATTGGATTTTCTGCTGAAAATCTTCTATGTAAACACCCATGTAGTTCATGCCAACAGGTGTAGTAGGAGCTTGAACACAAGCTGAAGTACTATTTCAACTTCCCAGAGATGTGCTCATACTCTATTGCCATGAGTATTTTTTTCTCTTATGCCAGTAGAAGTTGGTATATCGACTATGTTAGTGACAGATTTCTACATGAAGTCAGGATCCTGTGTCGGTGGGAGCCCAGCATACCCCACAGCCTGTTGCTTCTTTGAAGTGATGGGAATTTGAGAAAAGAAGGCACCACATCATGTTTGTGTGTATTTCTGTTTCTTTTCAGCCTTGGGCCTGTGCAAATACCATTCTATCTTTCAAGTATTTATGTGCTGTGTTTCTTTGTTCATGAGTAAACATTGAGATCTCACAAGGTGACTTTAAGGGCAGAGTTTTGTTAGAGGCATGGAATAAAGTGTCCACACTGTGGCTGTGAAACTGCAAGGAACAGAAGTAAGATCCTCCTACTGAGGACATGGTCTTTACAGTTCTTTGTGGCAACGTTTTTAAGGTTATTTGGAGATGCGCATTGCAGTCCATGTTGAAGCAGAACAGAAAACCTTTATTTCTCTCCTGCAGTTGTTTGAAGTGGAAAAAGACCTAGTCCCCATATTTTTTACCTGTGTCCATTTCACAGAATTTAGGAGGAATTCAGAAAAGTGCTTTCCTAGAGGCAGATCATAATTTTTCATCTTACCATACTCCTAGAGGACCAGTTAAACAATTCAGTGTGCCCAGTTGTTAATTATTTGTGTGTAGTGGCCTCTTGCAGGTAGGGTGACACTTGCGCTCATTTCAGTCACTTTATTTGTCATGTTTCTGTTTGTCTTTGCCTTCTGTGAATCTTTTTCTCTTCCCACTTGCTCTCAGATCTGTTGGCTTCCATTATTTATTGCTCTACTTGTGCTGGTGAGCCTGCAGCTTGCTGATGTGCAGCTAACATGGGCTTCTGCTTCAGCTGAAGGGTACTGGAGTGTGAAAGAGAGAGGCCGCAGGAGGGCAGTTTGGGCTTCCTGTAGTCCCTGTGGAGACTGACTGTTGGTGCTTCTAAGAATATATATGTGTCAGCACAGCAGCCACCTGCCCTCTTCAGTGGGGTTCTGTGGAGGAGAGGCTAAGCAATACCAAAAGGGTACTTCCTGACTTTTGGCATCACTACAACAGGGCAATGCCCAGCAGTGCTTTCTGCTTGTCTGAGAAGTTTGGAAGTGCTTATAAAACTGAATTTTTCTTTGGAGTCCAGCTTGATGTGATAGTATGTTGGTTGTGTATCAGCATAGTTCTTCAAGAGAACAATCCTAATGTACTTTTAGCATATTGCAATAAGAATTGTCAAAGGTGACCAAATTGCCTTAAATGTAAGAGATTTGATGGGATTAAACGACAAGTCCTTAGATTACTGAATTTCTCTTGATTTTTTTATTAAGCTTGGGTACCTACTGTAGCTTATGGGATTTAACTGTACTGTTTTATGCTGTGATCATTTTATGAATGACAGCAGATTCAGTAGAATCTCTTCTTGGCTGGAAACCTAATAGTGAACACGTGGTGAATGAGATGTTTGTACTGAGTGTCTCTGATTAGAAAGACGCTCTTTGTGCAGCCTCTAGCCCCAGTTTGCACATCCTGTGCAGATTGTGTTGCTCCCCACACTTGGCTGCTTCCCACTGCGGTGGGTAAGTTTGTTTTCTCTGCGCTGCAGAGTTAGAGCAAAGTGTCTCTACTTTTTTGTTGTGCAGACACCCACCTTTTTCTCTCTTCTCCTTATAACTGGCTCTGCAGTTTTTCCTTTCTACTATGCATGCAGAGGGCTGACAATCCCCAAAGGCCAAAGAGATGCATAGGGAGTGGAGACAAGTGAAAAACTTTGTGTTGAAGAGCAAGGTATTGGTGGAGCTCCAGAAATCCAGAGGTCTTTACTGGGGTTCACTTTCTATGGCTGTCTGATAGGTACTTATAGGATGTATATTTATAGTGCTTGGATACTGAAACACCTTAGTGTGATTTCCTGTAACTTCTGTCCAATAAGTAGTTCCTTAAGGCATTGAGGATTTTTTTTAAGTCATAAATATAAATATGTATGAATAAACAGATAGTTAAGTGATGCACAGCATTCATTCCAGACATAAAGTTTGTGGGCATGCCCCACAAACACAGGGATTGATGTTTTCTAGTGGTGCTTATAACATCACGGCCTCAGGCTATGCAGCCAGGGATTTCACGCATTGAAACAGGCAGGAAAAAAGTGAGCAGGACACAGTGTGAGGCATGGACAGGGGAAATTATGAAATTATTATGTAATTTGGTGATATCTGATGGAAAATAATGTCAGGTTGTATTTGAGGAATTGGAATTTCATACTATTAACTGACGACATTGTCAGAAATCATACAGGTGTCATAGGAAATTCCCCATTTCCCTAAGGATTTAGTCAGGTTATTGTAGAGAATTGATTACCAATCCCCGAGTAGGGATTTGGCTCCAGTAGGTTCAGGGGTGAGAATATACTTGAATCTTTAGACAACAGGTGCATACCAGAGCCTCAAAATTCATTTGCCAGTTGGACTTCCTGAGGCCTCTGCCTCATGTCTACTGTTTTATGGCTTCCCAGAATTGCTTTGTTAGGGATGGTGAGCTATTTTATATATTCAGAGAAATACTTGAGGTGAGAATTTAATGTCTAAGATTTGTGTGCTGATTAGAGTGTAGATATGTGTATTAGCAATGTCTTTGAACGGAGGCTTTATTTTGACTTACTAGAAAGAGAGGCCAAGCTCCTGTGTGTGTTTTGAACTTCCAAACACTATAAAAATGTAGCTGTCTGTGGACATGTGGTTTGGGCCTGTTTCTGTGAGATGATTTGGATGCTGTATGTTGGTGATACAATATACTTCTCGTACCTGTGATACCTCAGCTTGCCATGTAACTGTTATGCCTTGACAGAGTGGGGGAGTAACCCTCTCCTGCACTTAGAAGGATGACTCCTTCAGGAGCCCATGGGTGGAATATGACTGTGAAGGGCAGTCTTCCAGGTTAGACTTCCTTGCTATTGTACGTGGGTTTTGTTCCTTCCTTCTGAAGTACTAAGGCCTGATAAGAGCCAAATGTTTGAAAGGAAGAAAGAATAAGTATGTAAGGAAGTTAGTGGATAGTATGCAGATATCCATCATCAGAAATCCAAATCCCATGGGTTTGTGTTAGACATTGCAGGGGGAAGGATGTATTTATTTTTCTTCTTTTTTTTTTTTTTCCCCAGTGAGATAATTGTGCCTGATGATGGAGTTTACTCACTCTGGTTTTTGATCCTATAGTACAGCTGCTGCTCTATTTTCTGCATGGCTGGGCTTTACCACAGGCCTGTCGAGCCATAGCTCACTGATTTTTTTTTTCTTAAGAGTAGATAATGCTATAAGCCAACATTAGGGCAATGCAGGCATGGGCAGCCCAGGCTGCCTGCATTTGGCATAGCTGGATTGACTTAGCTTTGCTTCTTGAATGTTTTTCACAAGAGACCCAAGGGTTTCCCCTTTTGTGATGAGTTTCTCTGTTGTTTGTTTACTTATTTGGGTTTGGGCTTCTGTTTTTATTTTGCTTATTTTGTTTTGGGGTTTTCTTTAAGTGGAGGAAAATGAGCAAGCCAAAGAGCTCATTTAAAGAAAATTGTCTTGTTGACTTCAATGTACTTGTGACAAGGTGGGGGCACTTCATCTCCGAGTTCAGAAAGCATTGCAGGTGAGTACTATCTAGGTTTATTTATGTTTGATGTGTAAGTTTTATGAATCATATCATGATTCACAGCTCAGCACTAAGATCTAATCTTGGGTGAAGCAGCACAAAACTCAACAGAAAAGCTGCATCTCCATTCTCCTTACCTCTTTTTGTGGCAGGGTACTCTATGTCAGTGCGCTGTATAGTGAACACAAAGGGTTGGGAGGAAGAATGAGAGGGACTGTAAGTGTGTGCTTGTTGAAATAGGGAACATGTACTTGGATAATTGTAATAAAATATCTGTACTGGGATAACACCCTGAGTTGGATGTTCTTTTACTACAGAGTGAGTATGTCACCTTAAAGTTTAGCTGGTGAAGGATTTGGATGCTATATCACTCTATATCATGTTAGGTGAGTTGTTTTAATTAACTGTTTCCACCCTCTTCATTGCAAAGGCAGGGTCACAACACTTAGCTTAAATCTCTTTTATGGTATCCTGTTCAATTGCAGTAATGTGATAGTACACCTAAGAATAGTCTGCTGTAACCATGTCACATAGATCGTTGTTGTTGTATACTGTTGTCAAATAAAAACGTAAAGTCGAAAAGGCTGAGAACATTTATTGATTTCTCAGTTGAGGCATAAAAGAAGTAGACAACCTTCCTAAGCTCAGTGGCTTATATCTGGGGAAAAGGGAGGAAGAAAGGATATCTTTAACATAGATGACACAGGGGCGGTGGTTTCTGACACAACCCAATAGGCCTAAATGTCAA